>NC_089755.1:5891977-5916977 GCF_040412425.1 Macrobrachium rosenbergii
GATCCCAATTGGAACTCGGGACCACCCCATACATACTGGGAAGTCTAGTCATATATACATATGGGCTATATATATATATAAATATATATATATATATATATATTGATTATATATAAACTGGCTATATATTCATATATGTAAATAAAAACTTTTGAGAACTATGTTAAATATTTATTGACTATATGTATGCATACACACATGTATGTATGTTTAAGGATTCTATCATAATATATATATATATATATATATATATATATATATATATATATATATATATATATATAAATATTGTTTATATATATATATATATATATATATATATATATATATATATATATATATATATATATATATATATATAATGGTAAAAAGTATATATAAAATATCCATTATCTTTTAAAGAACTACATATAAAATCGTCTGGAACATTACAGGTTTTATATACAGTTTAAATGTTTGAGATTAGAACAATATTCCTTTGAGGACATTCTCATCAAAAGGAATGTTGTTCATAAACCTCAAATAGAATTATCATTAAAACCTCATTTATATGATTCTTTCTTTGTATCTTCTTTCTAGAACTCTCTGTGTCGTCATCCTCTCATCATTGTTGATGGCGTATGCTATACAGCAAATATATATCAACAGTGAGAGAGAAAGAGAGAGAGACGATACACTTATAGAGAGAGAGAGAGAGAGAAAAGAAAAAATGGTCTGTTTCCAGCACCAGTGAGAATCATATAAATGATGTTGTCTGATTTCGTGCTTGAGGTTTATGGACTTCCGTGATGAGAACTTTCCTTCCACGCTAATATGCGCCTCTCACAGGGACAGACAGACAGACAGATAGAGGAGGTTAATGATATGCTTTTAATGTAGCTATCTGAAATAAATGGATAATACACATATGCATATATATATATATATATATATATATATATATATATATATATATATATATATATATATATATATATATATATATATATATATATATATATATATATATATATATATATATATATATATATATATATATATATATATATATATATATATATATATATATATATATATATATATATATATATATACATGTTCCAACTAAGACGAGAGCTGATATATATATATATCAAATATATAATATATATATATATATATATATATATATAACTAATATAAGGTAGAGACAGGTCAACACTCAAGAGCTGAGGTGAGATGGCTTTCAAACAGAGAAGGGGGGTGAAAATTTCACTAATCAACTAAGAGGGGGAAGGTGAGAGACAGGTCCACACTAGAATGGAATATAAAATTTAGGCCAAAGGCCAGCCGCTGGGACCTATGAGGTCATTCAGCGCTGAAAGGGAAATTGGCAGTAAAAAGGCTTGAATGGCGTAACAGGAGGAAAACATTTTGCAGTTGCACTGTGCAACAGTTGTCAGGAGAGGGTTGAGGAAAGTCAGATGGAAGAAAGAGAATAAGAACGGAGGTACAGTAAAAGGAATTAAAGGGGTTGCAGCTAGGGGCCATGGAAGGGATGCTGCAAAGAACATTAAGTAATGCCTACAGTGCACCACGCGAGGTGCACTGATGGCACTACCCCCCTACGGAGAAGGAATTACTCAGATAGCTTTTTGGAAATTAGCTAAGCCATTGAGGTTCAGTGTCAATAATAATAAAATAAAGACTGAAAATAAATGAATATATAACTTACATATGAAGGAAATTTGTTCAAGTGAAATGCAATATTAGATGGCTCTTATCAAAGCATCATCAAAGTGATTCTCATTCCTTATTTCAATTATTTTTATTATTATTATCATTATTCAGAAGATGAAGAACCCTATTCACATGGAAAAGCCCACCACAGAGGCCACTGACTTGAAATTCAAGCTTCCGAAGAATATTATGGTGTTCAGTCGAACGAAGTAACAGAAGGTAAAGGGAAGTACAGAAAGAGGAGACATCAGTTATCAGAAAAACAGATAAATTAACAAATTAAATAAATAGATAACAATGTAAGTAAATCATTAGAATGCAATGAGAACTGTATTAGGGTAGTAATGCATTGCATCTTCGCTTCAACTTCTGAAGTTCCAACTGGACGACGTCCCCTGGCAGGCTCCTCAAAGCATCTTGTCTTTCGCAGACTTCACAAATCTCTTCGCAGACGATCGCAGGCAACGCCATTTATATAAATTTATTCCGGAGAATTTATTGAAATTTATGGAATGTATAAGGAATATACAAACTGGTCTCTTGCCCTCCATAAGCAAGAAATTATTGTGCTTCCTTTCTGCAACTGAATTTGCTGTCAAACACGAGTTATAAATCCGGAAAATCCCGGGAGTGGGATTATTTAGTCTGAAGGAATCCTTTGCAGATAGTTTTCCTTAATCTAGGTTTTGAATGAAAAAGAGGTAAAAAATGCGCCGAAGTTTCTTCGGCGCAATCGAGTTCTCTGTCTGGTGATGGCCTCAGTCACAGATCATAAAACTCTTAGTCTCGGCCCATGAAACTCAGCCAAGGTCCAGTGGCGGCCTATGTTGTTGGTACCTATAGCGTTGCCAGAAATACTATTATGGCTAACTTTAACCTTAAATCAAATAAAAAAAACTACTGAGGCTAGAGGGCTGCAATTTTGTATGTGTGATGGCTGGAGGGTGGATGATCAACATATCAGTTTGCAGCCTCCTAGCCTCAGTGGTTTTTAAGATCTCAGGCGGAGAGGAAAAGTGAGGACGGACAGACAAAGTCGGCACAATAGTTTTCTTTCACAGAAAACTAAAAACGCACGCACACACACAAGGTTTGACCAATTGAACACCATATTCTTTGGTTCATCCTCTGAATAATAATAATAATAATAATAATAATAATAATAATAATAATAATGCTAATAGATTCACAATTTCGTGAAAAACAATCTGAGTAATAAAAATCCACAATTATATAGTAAATATATTACTATGTAAAAATCAAAGACTTTCGAACACCTGAACGGTGTTCCTCATCAGTGTTAACGTTAAAATGCAGTGAGGGTAATTTTCTTATGAAATCGTTTTTAAAAAATTAGGGGCGGGGCGAGAAGATAACAGCCCATCACGGAAGTGCTGGTTCGGTGTTATGTAATGCCAAATTCAACAGGCAGTTGCGCCAATCTCCTTGATCTTCGTACTTGCGTTGTTGCATCTGCCTGCGCTGCATAGGTGCCATAGTCGGAACCATCCACAGGGACGTCGGCTATCTGGAGAGAGGGGGAAGAGGAAGCAGAGCATCAGGGTTCACACGGTCAACGTCAGTTTTGAAATTAAAATGTTTAATGTAGTGTTTGGCAATAAACCAGTTGATGAAAGGGTCTTCATTAGTAAATGACTTATTATCTTCAAACGATATTCCCATGTTTATGGCAGCACCTTCAACTAATCTTCTCACGTGAGAATCGTCACTTTTAAAAATTGTTCGTGCACCACCCCAATTAATTTTGTGGTCTAAATTAAAACTATGAGCTACCAAAGCGCTCCCCTGTGCATGAAGATCATAGGCCCTTCTATGTTCCCTTAATCTTACATCCAGTCCCCTACCACTCTCCCCGTAGTAACAACCATTGCAATCATAACAGGGAACCTTGTAAACACCGCTGTTTCTCTTGGTGCTGTTATTATTCTTGGTAAGGGCTTTTGCCAAGGTGTTTTTATAGGTATAAACAATTTTTATATCCTTTTGGTATTTATTCATATAATCGCCCACTCTTGAGACTTCTTCTTCAAAGGGTAATGATACATGTTTCTTGTTACTTATTTCCTTATTAACATGGCCTATATAAAAGCTCCTTTTAGCACGGCTGATGGCGTCAGAAATAAAATGTTCCGGGTATTTTAAAGACCTAAAGGTATCTACAACATGGGAGAGTTCTTCATCTAGAAATTGGGGGTCGCATATACGGAGTGCTCTTAAAACAAAGCTAATGATAACATTCCTTTTAACTTGCTGTGAGTGGTGGGAAAAATAATGAATATAATTTTCTTTGTTAGTAGCTTTTCTAAAAACTGAAAATTTGAAAGAGTTACTGTTTACATCCCTATGAATTAAGACATCTAAGAAAGAAATCTTGCCATCAACCTCTTTTTCAAATGTAAATTTTATAGAATCGACAACGTTGTTGGCAGTATTCAGTAAGCAGTCTAAAGCTACGTCATCGCCGTAAAAAATAATAAATATATCGTCTACATATCTCACCCACAGAGCAGGCTTGCAGGTTGGGTTACATCTCTTTAATATTTCAACTTCTATGAACTCCATGCACAGGTTAGCTAAAACTGGTGACAGTGGTGAACCCATAGAAACACCAGATTTTTGCTGGAAATATTCATCATTAAAAGTGAAAATAGTACAATCAACACAGATTCTAACCAAGTCGAGAAATTGGTCACATGGAATAGGAAAGCTGATAATCCCTTCTTCGTGTCTTTTCTTTAAATTTTCCAAAACAAAATCAAGCGGAACATTCGTAAACAAAGAGGTGACATCGAGGCTAATCATCCTACCATCGGAACGGTTAAAATTCCTTAGTCTATCAATGAAATGGGAGGAGTGTATTAGGTGAGCATCAGATATGGTGCCGAGTAATTGGCTAAGGGACTTAGCCAACCAAGAGGCCAGAACACTCTGCGGGGCATTACAAGTGGCAACTATTGGACGGAGGGGAGTACCTACTTTGTGTATTTTAGGCAAACCATAGAAATATGGCCAACTGGGGATTTTTCCAGAGATTTTGGACAAGATAAGTTCTTTATGGGAGGGGTCCTGCAAGGAATTTGCGATCTTTTTAATTTTCCTATTGAAATCCTGTTGAGTTTTTGTAATGGTTGGAGGGTTTGTTAATTTAGTGTAGGTATTAGTGTCATTTAGTAACAGGTACGCTTTATTCAAGTAATCTTGTTTATTCATGACCACAGTAGAACCTCCTTTATCTGCTTTAACAACCATAATATCTCTGTTTTTGATAAGACAATCTAGGGCTTCCCGATGCCTTTTTGGCAAGACCTCAAAATCTTTTTCATTCAAGTTTTGTCTAAGAATAACACCTTTCAGAAAGTTAATATTATGTTCTGGATATTTGAAATTATGGTAATTTATGTTGCTGACCAGTTACTGGTTTAAAATTTCTAATGCTGTTGATTTAAAGCGGAGAGATTGAGAACCTAACTAAAATTAACAAACCCTAATTTTTGACCATGTTACAAAACCTGCTCTCACTCTGGCACCCTCAAAACAGTCTTTCTCTCAGGCTTCTCATAGGCTTCAAAAATTAAAAGCTTGTTGTATGCGGTCCTCAAGATATTCTAACAACTTTGGGGAACTTCTCCTTCAAAAGACGAAAGAAAAATAATTAGGAATAACATGTTCTTCAAAACAATTTCGCAAAACTTGAGTTGGTTCTTGGTTTTAACAGCACTCGTCCACCTTTCAATGTCTCCGGTAAGCAGTCACCCCTCCCATAAAGAACTTATCTTGTCCAAAATGAAAAACAATCTGAGTAATAAAAATCCACAATTATATAGTAAATATACTAAATGTAAAAAATTTTCGAACACCTGAACGGTGTTTCTCATGGTTAACGTTAAAATGCCTAAAAATCGTTTTAAAAATTAGGGGGCACAAAGGAAGGCTGGTTCGGGTGTTATGTAATCCCAAATTCAAATAGTTGCCCAATTGTAATGCATCTTCAGAGTGTTCTTGCGTTGTTGCATTGCCTGCGCTGCATAGGTGCCATAGTCGGAACCATCCAGCCGGCTATCTGGAGGGAAGGGAAGAGGAAGCAGAGCCAATTACTCGGCACCATATCTGATGCTCACCTAATACACTCCTCCCATTTCATTGATAGACTAAGGAATTTTAACCGTTCCGATGGTAGGATGATTAGCCTCGATGTCACCTCTTTGTTTACGAATGTTCCGCTTGATTTTGTTTTGGAAAATTTAAAGAAAAGACACGAAGAAGGGATTATCAGCTTTCCTATTCCATGTGACCAGTTTCTCGACTTGGTTAGAATCTGTGTTGATTGTACTATTTTCACTTTTAATGATGAATATTTCCAGCAAAAATCTGGTGTTTCTATGGGTTCACCACTGTCCCCAGTTTTAGCTAACCTGTGCATGGAGTTCATAGAAGTTGAAATATTAAAGAGATGTAACCCAACCTGCAAGCCTGCTCTGTGGGTGAGATATGTAACGATATATTTATTATTTTTTACGGCGATGACGTAGCTTTAGACTGCTTACTGAATACTGCCAACAACGTTGTCGATTCTATAAAATTTACATTTGAAAAAGAGGTTGATGGCAAGATTTCTTTCTTAGATGTCTTAATTCATAGGGATGTAAACAGTAACTCTTTCAAATTTTCAGTTTTTAGAAAAGCTACTAACAAAGAAAATTATATTCATTATTTTTCCCACCACTCACAGCAAGTTAAAAGGAATGTTATCATTAGCTTTGTTTTAAGAGCACTCCGTATATGCGACCCCAATTTCTAGATGAAGAACTCTCCCATGTTGTAGATACCTTTAGGTCTTTAAAATACCCGGAACATTTTATTTCTGACGCCATCAGCCGTGCTAAAAGGAGCTTTTATATAGGCCATGTTAATAAGGAAATAAGTAACAAGAAACATGTATCATTACCCTTTGAAGAAGAAGTCTCAAGAGTGGGCGATTATATGAATAAATACCAAAAGGATATAAAAATTGTTTATACCTATAAAAACACCTTGGCAAAAGCCCTTACCAAGAATAATAACAGCACCAAGAGAAACAGCGGTGTTTACAAGGTTCCCTGCTATGATTGCAATGGTTGTTACTACGGGGAGAGTGGTAGGGGACTGGATGTAAGATTAAGGGAACACAGAAGGGCCTATGATCTTCATGCACAGGGGAGCGCTTTGGTAGCTCATAGTTTTAATTTAGACCACAAAATTAATTGGGGTGGTGCACGAACAATTTTTAAAAGTGACGATTCTCACGTGAGAAGATTAGTTGAAGGTGCTGCCATAAACATGGGAATATCGTTTGAAGATAATAAGTCATTTACTAATGAAGACCCTTTCATCAACTGGTTTATTGCCAAACACTACATTAAACATTTTAATTTCAAAACTGACGTTGACCGTGTGAACCCTGATGCTCTGCTTCCTCTTCCCTCTCTCTCCAGATAGCCGACGTCCCTGTGGATGGTTCCGACTATGGCACCTATGCAGCGCAGGCAGATGCAACAACGCAAGTACGAAGATCAAGGAGATTGGCGCAACTGCCTGTTGAATTTGGCATTACATAACACCCGAACCAGCACTTCCGTGATGGGCTGTTATCTTCTCGCCCGCCCCTAATTTTTAAAAACGATTTCATAAGAAAATTACCCTCACTGCATTTTAACGTTAACATTGATGAGGAACACCGTTCAGGTGTTCGAAAGTCTTTGATACAAGCCCACCAAAGGGACCATTGATTCTAAATTCAAGAAGCTTCCAAAGAATATTATGGTGTTCATTTGAAAGAAGTAACAGAAGGTAATAGGAAACAGAAAAAAACAGACCACTTATTAAAAAATAAAAATAAATAAATTAACAAATTAATAAATAAATAGATAAGAACATAAGTAATTATTAAAATAGAAGGAAAATTGTATTAGGGTACTAAAGGATTGCATCTTCGCGTGAAATATCTGAATTAATACTAATGAATGCTCTCATTAGAATTCATTTTTAAAAAAGAATTTAAAACTGCCTCGTCATTTCACGCGTGCGATTAATAACGTTGCAAACTCGAATTTCCTTGTTTTTATTTCCTGTTTGTCTTCCTCTGAAGCGACATAAACAATATTGCTTCGAATTCTCGTTACGTAGCGCTCTGCTGAAGGGAATCGGTGCAATATGCATATTCATGGAACTGACCATAAATCCTTGCAGCTTAGATGTAATCTCGGAAAGGCCTCTCCAACCTCTGCCTCTGTTATTATTCATCATTCACGTTATCTGGTTTTGATTGGGAAAAAGGAGCTGCAGATAGATTTGCTTTCTTGCTTGATAGATTTGCTTGCTTGCTTTGCTCACTTTGCTCGCTTTGCTTGCTTGCTAGACTTGCTAGCTCACTTTGCTCGCTTTGCTTGCTTGCTTGGCTTGCTAGCTTGCTTGATATATTTGCTTGCTTGCTTTGCTCACTTCGCTTGCTTTGCGTGCTTGTTTGGCTTGCAAGCTTGCTTGTCAGATTTGCTTGCTTGCTTAGCTTTCTAGCTTGCTTGGTAGATTAGCTTGCTTGGCTTGCTAGATTGCGCTTGCCTGATAGATTTGCTTGCTTTGCTTGCTTGCTTATTTTGCTTGCTTTGCTAGCTTGCTTGCTTATTTTGCTTGCTTTGCTAGCTTGCTTGCTTACTTTGCTTGCTATGCTTTATTTGCTTGCTTCGTTTGCTTTGATTTGTTTCCTTGCTTTTCTTGTTTGCTTTGCTTGCTTGCTTGCTTCCTTGCTTTGCTTGCTATTCTACCTTACTTTGCTTGCTTGCTTGTTTTTGCTTGATTTGCTAGCTTGCTTGCTTACTTTGCTTGATATGCTTTGTTTGCTTGCTTTGTTTGCTTTGCTTTGTTTCCTTTGCTTGATTTGCTTGCTTTTCCATCTTACTTTGCTTGCTTGCCTCCTTGCCTCCTTGCCTTGCTTGCCTTTCTTGCTTGCTTACTTCGTTCTCTTGGCTTGCTTGATTGTTTGTTTGTTTTGTTGGCTTGATTGCTTGCTTTGCTTGCTTGGTTGTTTTGGCTTGCTTTGCTTGCGTGCATGGTTTGCTGGCTTGCTTGGTAGACTTACTTACTTTGCTCACTTTGCTTGCTTGTTTGGTAGACTTGCTTGCTTTGCTTGCTAGCTTGCTTGATAATTTGCTTGTTTGCTTGTCTTGAGAGATTTACTTGCTTGACTGCTTGCTTTTTTGCTTGTTTACTTGTTTGCTTGCTTGCTTTACTTGCTTACTTGATTTGCTTGCTTCTGGTTGCATGTGCTTGTTTACTTTGCTTTGCTTGCTTTGATTTGATTGCTTTCTTGCTTTACTTGCTTGCTTCCTTGCTTTACTTGCTTACTTTGCTTGTTTTTTCCTTCTTGCTTGCTTGCTTACTTTGCTTGTTTTTTCCTTGCTTGCTCTACTCTCTTTTCTTGCTTGACTGCTTGCTTTTTTGCTTGTATATTTACTTGTTTGCTTGCTTTGCGTGCTTGCTTTGCTTGCCTGGTTGCTTTGGTTGCTTGCTTGCTCAATTTATTTATTTATTTATTTGTTTGTTTATTTATTTATTTATTGACCTAATTATTCAATCATTAATTCCCTTTCATACAAAATCTTGACACGTCCACGTAAAGATTAATGCATCAGAATCTCAGTCCACATTGTCCATTCATTCACACAATTCCCTGATATGTTCAGGATCGTCGATACTTGCACACTGATGCAGTCGACGATCAATATCTCGAGCCGAATTGACATCTCAAAGATTCCCAGACCAGCGTCTCGTTCCTTCTCGATCGCGTAAATCTCTTGCAGGCAGATTCAGAAGGAAAGATTTCAGGGACACATAGGAAGGAACCTTCTTATCTTTTCATGTGGGAGGTCGATGTGTTTGGAAGCTTGTTACCCTGAATATTACTTTAAATATTAATAAGTCTTATAAAAGCTTAAGGATTTAGAAAAATGGAGGGGCAATATGAAGAACAGTCTTCGCAGGAACAGATTTCAGGAACAAGGTGTGAATCGTGAAATTTAGGCTGAAAAGATTGATTTTACTCTACCAGCAAATGTAGGGCGAGTGTCATCTACGGCCTTACTTGACGAACAAGAACAAAATAATAATAATAATAATAATAATAATAATAATAATAATAATAATAATAATAATAATAATAATAATATTATTATGATTATTATTATTATTATAACAACAACAACAACAACAACAACAAATAATAATAATAATAATAATAATAATAATAATAATAATAATAATAATAATATTATTATTATTATGATTAGTATTATTATTATTATTATAACAACAACAACAACAAATAATAATAATAATAATAATAATAATAATAATAATAATAATAATAATAATAATAATAATAATAACTGCCGTTATCATTATTATTAGGTTGACAAAATTGTCAAGACACAAAGAATCTTTATTGTCCTCATTCATTACAACTTTTGGTTTATTTCTCTCCATTTTGTACAGCATTTGTTATTTATTTTTAAGTTCCTTTTCTACATTATCCTACAGTAATACCTCTGGAACATTCAGAACAAACGCTTCTTTGTCTCAAAGGACAACAGTTTCAATATCCCCTCATGTAATAGAATACGTTTCCTTTGGTCACTCAGACATTGGACTCATTTTATAAATCCTAATTTCACTCACACAACAACAATCGTGTGGTTTTCAGCATTTGCAGGAATAAAATATAATTAGCAAATTTTTCTAAATCTTCGTGAACAAATATATCAACATGCGAGTAAACACATCAGCATGAGAACTGCAAAGTCAAAGATATCAGCTGTTTTGCAGAGTCCTATCAGACCGAAATGGCAGGAACTCGGCAGAGGACCTGAGCATCGTGTGAGGCTTTCGAATCGAGCTGGAGACTACAATATTCCCAGAAGGGTTTGGGAATATCTCTGTCCGGAAGTGCACTTACCTAGTTCGTTTACGGCACCTCCATTCTGGTTATAGAATAGAATAGAATAAAATAGAATAGAGAATTTAGGCCAAAGGCCAAGAGCTATGCCTTATGAAGTGGTCATTGAGCGCTGGAACGGAAAATAAGAGTACAGAGGATTTCAAAGGTGTAACAGGAGACGTCAGCAGCGGAGACCAGGAACGAGTTTGCTCCTTGCTTAACCAGAAGAAGAAGAAGAAGAAGAAGAAGAAGAAGAAGAAGACGAAGAAGGAGAGAGAGAGAGAGAGAGAGAGAGAGAGAGAGAGAGAGAGAGAGAGAGAGAGAGATGGGAAATACAGAGTAATACACAGTAAAAAGCAAAGACAAAAGGGCAATATACCTTTACGTGTGAGGATTAGTGAAGCCTCTTCAGTTCCTCTGTACCCAGAAGAGAGGTTCAAAGAACAACTTTTATCCTTTGTTCTCTGTTGTTTACTGTCTGTCCCTTCATTTACCTTCCTTTGGAGCGATGTTAGACAAAGAAAGACAAAAAAAAAAAAAAAGGCGTAAAAGTTCATTTCACCTGTTTTGTTTTTCTTTGAAAGAAACTAAAAGGAAATTGGTAGAAAACCGTTTGGTATAAAATCTTCCTTCTGAGGGACAGAATGTCACGAGAAACAGAAAGAGAAAATAAATATTGATAAAGATTGTTAATTATAAATTACTTATTCAAGAAACGAAATAATCTCTGTATCTGCTTAACGCTACATCTCAAATATTATTATTATTATTATAATTTGGCAGCAGACCCTCTTTTAAACAGGTTCTATTGAATATTATTGCTGCTTCAGCTGCATTTATTTTGTAGAAGACTTTTTCTATTTTCCTTATTGCGGACTTCTCTTCAGTGGAGGTGCGTGCTAACAGCTCGCCTATATTTGTCATTTCATGGGGGAAAAGTCAAAATCTGGATTCTGCTTCTTTATATATTCTATACAGTTAGTTCTCTACAATTGTTGCCGCGACGCGTTTCGACAGACTCTTCTGTCATTCTACCCGATAATACGCGTCTTACATATAATTAGCGAATGAAATATAGCTAAAAGTGTTCGTGAACTATCGGTGATTAGCTTAATATCAGATTAGAGTGATAAACCGTCTAATAAGTTGTTTACGAGTGAACTAATAAAATCTGAAAATCATGGAGGAGTCAACCAATAGTGGCAAAAGGTGGAGAAATCTTGCATGCATCGGAGATATTCAATATGATGAATTGGCAGGAAGGGAACTTGGTTTGCTGATCGTGGAGATGAATTGCAACATCGACCAAAAAGATGTGAAATCATTCACAGACATATTGAAAGGATACGATCCTTCAAACTGGAGCAAATCTGTAGAAAATATAATGAAAATAATAGAAGGGATACCAATGAAAGTTCAAGTTATCAAAAGACTTATAAAGAAAATCTACAAAAATCAACACATTCCATCAAAGAAAATAAGTACGGTGGAATTAGTGAATATATTGATTGATGCAATAGGCAAACGGATGCCTAAAGCATGTAAACTATGTAGAGTGTGGTATAGCATTGTAAATCCACAAAACCTGATTAGGAAATGCTATGCTTGCCACGTACCGACACACCCTTCATGTGCTGAAGTTGAGCAAAATAGAAATAAGGACACAAAAATATTTTGCTCAACATGTCTAGTATGGATAGACAAGGTCATTAAATCAAGACTTAATGTACAGATTGTGGAGGATGAAGAAGATGAAGAAGATGAAGAAGATGAAGAAGAGGAAGAAGAGGAAAATAGAAAAGAAGAAAATAAGACTGAAGAGAGAGAAAAGATTAATGAAAACAAAGAACAGGATAATAGTATGGATGCAGAGAAACTCATAGATTCTACATATGAGGCAATACAGCAACATACTTATGAAGAAATAAATTATGACATGAGAAATCAAAATAAAATCCCAAAGAGGTTGTACCCGGATCTCCATACTGATGGGAAAGAACAAGAAAAAAGAAAAGAAAAGAAAGACACAGTATGCACCCTTTTGAAAAGAGGGAATTGCAGGTTTGGTGAAAGATGTTATTACAAACATCCCAAGATATGTCACAATTATGAGATCTATGGCAAATGTGCATATCTAGATGGCTATGAAGAGGAATGCAGCGATCTACATCCAAAAATATGTAGAAAATGGAAAGAAGGAAATGGATGTAGGTTTAATAAGAAATGTAGGTAAATGCATCCTGTAGCCATGAAAAACCAAAATCAAAATCAAATACATATAAAAAAATCAAGGTAAAAATGAAACAAATAAAGAAAAGAACAAAGATCATGTGATGAAGGCAAAAGCAAGCCAACAACGCATTATGAAATGTCAGCACCACGATATGAGCCATCAGCACCTAGATATAGCACAAGGAACAAGCAATGTATCTATGATGCTAGGGGATGGTGCAGATATGGAGATAAGTGCAGGTTTATGCACAAAGTGAATAAATATGAAGATGGAAGAACAAATATAATGGAAAAGTTGGATTTTTAATGTACGAATTTCTGGAAATGAAAAAAGATCAACATATCAGAACAGGAAAGAGACATGGGAAAATCCTTATTATTACCCATATTAGATAATGGAGATAATACGCAAACCATCATAGTGATGAACGCGCAGGGTTTAGTTTCGAGTAACTCAAAAGAAAGATAGAGTTCTTAGAAGAACTAACCCAAAATGAAAAAATAGAAATATTGAATATAAGTGAAACCTGGTATTCCCAAGAGACTGGTAATGATGACCAGATAAAGGGTTTCCAAACTTATAGATCAGATAGAAAAAATAGAAATCAAGGGGGAACCACGATAAATCGGGAGAGATGCCAATCAAGGAAAAATCTGTGAGAAATATAGTAACACAGAATGTGAATTAATAGCGGTAGAATTTGAATCTGAAAAATTAGTGAACATTGTAATATATATACCCCTAATACTAAAGAGTTTGACATAATAATTGAAAAATTGGATGAAATATGTAGAAATCACAAGGACTGGACTATACTCCTAACCGAGACTTTAACTTTCCTTTTGTAGAATGGAAAGAACGAATAGGAGACTGTGGTTGTATTTATACATATAAAAAAGAGCAATAGTAGTGCAGAAGATAAGAGGCAATTTGAAAAGCTATTAGATATGCTACTAGAACATAACATTCAGCAAATAAATCACCTACCAACAAGAAAGGATAATATTTTAGATCTAGTATTTGTGAGTGAGGTGAACTATGTTAAAGAAATAATAGTATATAACACGAGTATTTCGGACCATAATGTCATAGAACTAACAGTCCGTTCCAGAACATACGAAAACAGAGAAAAGCAAGAGACGAAAAAATGGGAAGGATATGGAAAATACAATTTCTATAGTAAGAATATAAATTGGTCAAAAATAAATGAAGAATTAAACAAAGAATGGGAAAATATATTTGTAAGTGATGATATACAGGTAAATACCGATATATTATATAAAATATTAGAGGAAATAGTGGAAAAAATATATACCGAAGAAAAAAGTAATCATCAGTCACGAATTCCAAGAGACAGAAGGATCTTGTTCCAGAAAATTAGAAAGTGGAAAAAGCTCTTGCAAAAGAAAAGAATGCATGGAAAGTGATGGAACTAAAAAGTAAGATAGAAAATGCAGAACAAAAGATTATACAATCAAAAGAAAATGAAAAATGGAACCTAGAAGAAATGACACTACAAAATATCAAGCAAAAACCTAAAATTTTTTATTCATATGCAAAAAAGATGAATAAAATAAGAGTAGAAATAGGCCCTCTAAGAATTGAAGGGCGATTAACGAATGAAAAAAAGGAAATATGTAACATATTAGCAGAAAGATATAAGAGTGAATTTACACCTAGAATTGACAATGAAGATAATGATACAGAAATAAGAGATGAAAATACTGAATACTTATCAGATATAGATATTACAGAAGACGATATTGTGCAGGCTATTAATGAAATTAAAATGGATCAGCAGCAGGACCAGATGGAGTACCTGCCATATTGTTAAAGAAAGTGGTTCATTCAATCGCAAAGCCGCTAGCAATATTATTAAGACAAAGTATAGATACAAGCAAGATTTATGATGAGCATAAATTAGCATATATTACTCCTACTTTCAAAAGTTGTTCAAGACTAGAGGCAAGTAATTATAGGCCTGTGAGTCTGACATCTCATATTATGAAAGTATATGAAAGGGTAATGAAAAAAAATATAATGAAACATTTAATGAAAAATAGATTGTTCAATATAGGACAACATGGTTTTGTACCGGAAAAAGTACACAAACCCAACTGTTAGTCCACCATGAAAGCATATATAAAAATATGATAAATGAAAAGATACAGATGTGGTTTACGTAGACTTTGCAAAAGCTTTTGACAAGGTAGATCATAATATATTAGCGAAAAAAATTAGAAAACATAACATTGTTGACAAAGTAGGAAGATGGATAAAAGAATTTTTGCAAAACAGAAAACAGATAGTGATTGCAAACGATGAGAAATCGGATGAAGCTATGGTAATATCCGGTGTACCACAGGGTACGGTGTTAGCTGCATTGCTGTTTGTGATTATGATTGCAGACATAGACAGTAATGTTAAGGACTCAGTAGTAAGAAGTTTCGCAGATGACACAAGAATAAGTAGAGAAATTGCTTGTGATGAAGATAGGAACTCGCTACAAAGAGACCTAAACAAAATATATAAATGGGCAGAGATAAATAGGATGGTATTTAACTCTGATAAATTTGAATCAATGAACTATGGTGATAAAGTAGGAATGCTATATGCATATAAAGGACCTAATAATGAGACAATCACAAACAAGGAAGCAGTTAAAGACCTTGGTGTGATGTTGAATAGGAATATGTTATGCAATGATCAAATAGCAATTCTATTGGCAAAATGCAAAGCAAAAATGGGAATGTTGTTCCGGCACTTCAAAACAAGAAAAGCTGAACACATGATTATGCTTTATAAAACGTACGTACATAGTCCACTTGAATATTGCAATATAATATGGTACCCACACTACCAAAAGGATATTGCACAAATAGAGAGTGTACAAAGGTCATTTACAGCTAGAATAGAAGAAGTTAAGGACCTTGACTACTGGGAAAGACTACAATTCTTAAATTTATATAGTCTTGAAAGGAGAAGAGAACGCTACATGGTAATTCAAGCATGGAAACAGATAGAAGGAATTACCGAAAAACATCATGGAACTAAAATTATCAAAAAGAGCAAGCAGAGGTAGATTAATAGTGCCAAAAACTATACCAGGAAAATTAAGGAAAGCACACAGGACATTAATCCACCACGCACCAGCATCGATAATGCAGCGTCTATTCAATGCGCTACCAGCTCATCTGAGGAACATAACAGGAGTGAGCGTAGATGTGTTTAAGAATAAGCTCGACAAATATCTAAGATGCATCCCAGACCATCCAAGACTGGAAGATGCAAAATATACTGGAAGATGCGTTAGCAACTCTCTGGTAGACATCAAAGGCGCCTCACACTGAGGGACCTGGGGCAACCCGAACGAATTGTAAGGTCTGTAAGGTCATGCTTTACAGCCCCTACTGAAGAAAGCGATTAACCCATGATATGTCTTTCATGTAGTGTATATTGGAGATATTTCCTTTATTTTTTTGTGATTCACGCTGATTCCTTAGGTATTGTTATACTTCAGAACTGAACGTGGTATGCATCCAAATCTTACAGATTCTTATTGTTCCCAATTCCAAAAATTATAAATATTCCGGTGTGAATCCAGACTGCCTGAACACATCTACAGAATCCTTTATGACAGCCCCGAGAGTCTGAACATTCGTCATACATCACAAGGCCGATAAAATGAAAGTTTGAACAAACATTAGTTTCGTAAGAAGGAGAACTTTTGAGAAAGAATGGCTGATATCCTTCACAAGAATAGATATCCAGCATGGATATGCTACTAAGAATATCCAGTTTGCAGAGGACTTTGCAAAAGAATCATTCGACCGAGTCTGAATCAGAATTTCATTAAGTTATAGAAAATAAAGTTCACGATATCTCACAAAAGAAGATGTTTCAGCTACATCAAAGAGGCTGCACAGCCAATTAAAACTAATTTCCAAAACAGCCAAGCGCTTAACCCTGACCCAAATCCTCGCGGGAGAAGAATTAAGGTCCATCACAAAGTTTTGGGGGAAAGAATTTTCAGCTTCTAATCAAGGCTCAGCATCCATTTTATGTTATATCTTCGTTAAGGAGAAACTCAGAAAATACGCGGAATATGAGATGAGCAGAATAGTCATAACAAAAAGTTCAAGCTAGAGAAATTAAACATAGAATATAATGATGATATTCACCCGAAAGAAGGTAGGTCCACGTTGGTTTAATCAAGTCTAAAATTAGGAATTGCATAGTTCCTAGACTACCAAGTCTTAATCTGACAAGTCTCTGAGACTGAAGAGAAATGAATCACTGTGGATGTCTGAATAACAGACTCTGGTCGGCGGAATGTCAGTCAACACAGCATCAAATCAGACATGCAAATCCTTCTTTCAAAGTCACCTTCCCTCAACCTACGCCAAAATACAACTATGTAAGTGGAGATAAACAAGTTAATCTCTTGTTAATTACCAAAATAAACAAGTAGAAAATGCGTCGAAGTTTCTTCGGCGCAATCGAGTTTTCTGTACAGCGTATGATGCTGTATGAAACTCTCCGCCACGGCCCATGAAACTTTCACCCACGGCCCAGTGGTGGCCTGTGTTGTTGCAGACACGATCATGGCTAACTTTAACCTTAAAACAAATAAAAACTACCAGGGATAGATATGTTTGATGACTGGAGGGTGGATGATCAACATACCAATTTGCAGCCTCTAGTCTCAGTAGTTTTTATGATCTGAGGGCTGACAGAAAAAGTGCGGACGGACAGACAAATAGCCATCACAATAGTTTTCTTTTACAAAAAGCTAAAGTGAGTGTAAAGGAGCTTTACAATTTTTTCACTCATTACGAAAAGATATAACAGCTGAAGTCTTCCTATCTCACCTATCTCTTTTAAAAGTCAAATTCCTCTTTGATGGTGGTTTCTAAAGAAAATTCCTTCTTTTTGAGACGAAATATATTATAAAATCATTCTTCCAGAATAAAAGAAATCGGTTCACAAATATTCTTTTAAGTTTCTACTTTTAAAATAGACTCATATATAAAACAAAATGCTTATTATTGCCAAGATTAATTGACCTTCCGCAGTGACCATATCCTGATTTGTCAAGAGCAATTATTTAAACATTCTTCAGTATTCCGTTACTCTTTTTTAATACGTTTTTGTACAGGAATATCAGGGTCTATAGTCAAGTATTTCCATTTTCTTACAAACTGTTTATTTATCAATGGTCAGTTTTTAAAGCAAGCATCTCTTTTACAGTAGATCTTCCAAAATCAATTTATTAATTCATTCCTTTCATTGGTAAAATTAGGCACAATCTACACAATGCTGAAATAGTCATTAACTCTTGCGCGTCCATTTCTGATCATAGTGTGTGTGTGTGAGTGTTGGTAATCTTGCTGGAGGTTATATCCTCATTCATATCAGTCACGACACATTAAAGGAAAATATCCCTAAAAAGAAAGCATTATTTCGTGGACAAAACAGCAGGAAGGATTCTGAATCCATTAGGACCCAGGTGAAAGCCGTTTACAATACAAACAAGGATTTGGAAAAAAGCTCTCAAATTCATTCACAAGTTCTGAGAAGTCTCAGAGTTTTTTTCATAAAGGGAAACTATTCTGAAGGGGTTTTATAGAGAGAGAGCGAGAGAGAGAGAGAGAGAGAGAGAGAGAGAGAGAGAGAGAGAGAGAGAGAGGTATAAATTGTGAAAAAAAAAATGAAATACGAAGATGACTTTCAATACAATTTTCTTCATGTTACCCTTGAAGGATTCTTGCTTACAATGATAGCAAATTATCGGTCTCCAAAAAAATTATTTTGAATATTTTCTATAATAAAAATCAAAGCTCTAGAAAGATTAGGTATCATTAACGCTATAAAGGTCTGAAATCTGCGTCGGTCGGAAGCTACAGATTTAACTCTTGTATCACAATCCCATCACCCCTGAAATTACGATATTCCAAGTCGCAAAGATGATTGTCTCGTCTAAGACACTAATCAGAACTTAGCAACTACTTTTGCACTTTGCATTGTTCTTTGCTTTGTTAGATATATACACTTGGAATAATAATAATAATAATAATAATAATAATAATAATAATAATAATAATAATAATAATAATAATAATAAGTCGATTACATGATTTTTTCTGTTCTTAGATATATACCTTATAATAATAATAATAATAATAATAATAATAATAATAATAATAATAATAATAATAATAATAATAATAATAATAATAATAATAATAATAAAAGTTTTGATGATTTTTTCTTTACATTGTCAGATATATACACTTAATAATAATAATAATAATAATAATAATAATAATAATAATAGTTGATTTCGTCTATAGATCCTCGTAGCTTAAAACAAAATTTTTAATTTTCATTTATATTCTCAAACACATTTCCCATTTTTTCGACGTGGAAAAATTCTGTAGCGTAAATATGAAAATCTTTACGATTCCCAAAACAACTTATTTTTTTAGGTTTGAGGTTTTTTTTGACCTAAGCTAATTTCACCACCTGCTTTTTTTTTTTTTTTGAGATATGTCAGTTCAGCACCGAAACACGTCGCTACTAGATGAAAATGTAGTCCAGGATTTAAGGAATATTTTCACTTAATTCTTTTCTTTATTTAATGGAATGTTGTTGAATTATTTAATTTTAGACTCCAGAGAGGAAACTGGTTAATATTGAATTATTTTACCCAAACAGCGATTCTAAAAACTCCCTTTCCCTTTTGGTAAATATTTCATTCTTGGCAATATTTTTAGAGCATTGATGACCCAAATATTTAACATATTTAACTGATATTCATTGAATTTATTGAAAACAGGTAATATTAAGAGGCAAAATAATGAGACATTACTCGGTTTTCTGTATAGTGCTGAATACGACATATTCTTTGGAAGCTTGAATTTCAAGCCAATGGCCCCTTTGGAGGGCTTGTTCCTTATTAATAGGTTTCATCATCATCATCATCATCATCATCATCATCATCATCATCTTTCAAATTCCCTCCAAAAGAAGCGTAAGAACTGGTTGAATGCTGCATTTATTAAACAGGGTAGAAAAGTCTTGCTCCCTTTGAGAGAGAATTAAACAGTGTGGAATAAAACTGACCTCATTCTGCGACCGAAATAAAACCTCCCAGTTGTCTTGTCTTAATATTTCTTTTACTCTTTACAGTCCTTTAAAAATATGTACACACGCTTGTTGATGTTTGTGGGTTATTGTCCCTAATACAAATCTTTTTATGGATTATGCTGTTTCACTACAGGGGTCTTCTTTGGCTTACTTTAATGGCATGACTGTAAAAAAAAATTCTTTTTTTCGATATATATTCTACTGGGATTATTTACATTTCTGCTCCTGTACTTTTGAAAATCTCTCTTAAAGCAAGCCTCTTTTCGACAAAGTATTTTTATTTTTCTTCACTACGCCCACAGTATTGCAATTCAGTTATTATTTTTGCCCTTTCCAACAGGTATTGTTGAAAGTTATTGTTGCGTCAGTTGCATTCATTTTATTTAGAGTTGTCTCTATTTTTCTAATACCTGATTTCTCTTGGCTACTGCATAAAGCTAGTGACGCACCGATATTCATCTTCTTAGGGCGGAAAAAATGGTCGTAGATCAGGGAGTAGTTTTATTTGAATCCTGCGAATATTCTCATTGGCCGCAGGATGGGTCGCCTGATCTTGTATTGCTGGGCCGGGAGTGTCGCTTGCTCTGTGTCGGTTGCAGTTTTCTGTATCGTTGATCGTCTTATGTTGGTGGGGAGGAAGAGAACTTCCTGGTTGCGTTCAGTGTGGGCTTTTCTTGTTGGATTAAGAGCGCCTCCAGTAGTCTTAAGTGCCGTGAGTCTGGGGCCCTTCCAATTACGGTGGTGTTCTCGATATTTACATCTCTGGTGATGTTTTCTTGGTGGTAGCTTCTCATGTGGAGTTTTATTGCACCTTCTTGTGCATGACAGGAAATCCTCTTAGACAGTTTCGTAGTGGTCATATCTGTGTATGAGCTGGGGCATTTGAAATGGTACACCACATTTGTCTGCTTAAGATGATCTCTTATCGTTGGGGCCGGGTTATTCTTCATAATCATGTCTCTCATGCGCCTATTCTGGTAATAGATGACTAGGTCCAGTTTGGCGTCGGCCTTGGTGGTGGGTACATTCTCAGAGATGATTTTTTTTTATGGCATCCTCGTCTTCTCGGTATTTCGGGGCATTCTGGCTTGTAATATGATCTGACTCTTTCTTGTGGATGGGGCTGCGGCTGTTCTCGTTCGTCGTACCACCGATCCAGTGCTGCACGTATTTCTTTATTGACTTGCTTGTTGGAGCACCCATTGTTCACAAGCATTTGAGAGACGCAATCAAGTTCTTGGTGGGTGTGTGTCCTGCCAAGTAGAACAGTGAGTTAAGGCCCTTCTTACGAAGGCCTTGATGGTGGAGTTCTTGTACCTTGCAGGGCACTCGCTGTCTCCGATTAGGCAGAGGCCTAAGTTAGTCTGCTTTGTATATACAGAGGTTTTTAGGCCGTCTTCCGTCTTGCAGATAAGGACGTTGAGAAAGGGGAGCTGATCGCTGCTACTAAATTCATCTGTGCAGTTCAGCGAACTGCATTGCTGGAATGTGCGGCGGATTGCTTCTACCTCATCCTCATCGTCTGCCTGCACGAAAATGTCGTCGATGTAGTCTATTTGCGCGGTCTTCGGCATAAAGACTCGTTCTTCTACCGTTCCCATAGAAGTTTGCTCTTAGAGACGGGTGGAAAATACCCGGCCCTCATGGGTGGAAAAAGGGACCTTCTTTGTCCACATCTCCAGGAGGGTCCGCAGTGATCCTTCCGGGATATTCAGGTGGGGCGTAGAAGGTTCCCTATAGACACGTTCAGTGATGAAGTCAATGGTCTCGTCTACAGGTACATTAGTAGACAGGGATTCAACTGTATATTGCGCGTCAAAAAACATCGATAAATTACGCAAAAATTATCTAAAAATTTAAAAGGGGGGTTGGTGGAAATTTTCAAAGCTCAGTAAGTCTTGAATGTTTCCAACTTTGAATGATTTTTGAAAATGTTTTCTGGATTCCTACGCCAGAGTACAAAACTAAAAGTCTTTTGGGAAAGTTATAGTGTCGTGAAAATGGAAAAAAGCAAGCAATAAACGCTTTCGATGGTCGTTCATACATCTTTAGAACCAGTTATTAAAATTGCAAATGAATGCTCAAACGCATCTTCGAGAAATTAATTTTGAATGATTAGTGTTTTATAAATAATGAGTTATTATTATAGATGAATGAAAAAATAGAAAAAAGATGGAAAATGAATGAATCAATATTGAAAGAAAGTAGCATTTTTTGCACTTCATAAACACGCTGCAAAAGAACATTGATATGTTTTTAATTATTTTACTAAATCAATAAATAAGATATTAAGTCCAATAAAATTTTTAATTATAAAAATAATGACATAAGAAAACCAGTCACATATGACCGAAAATCAACAAAACTGTAAATTTAGGAATACTTAAGAGTTTGTGAGAAGTTAAAGTCACAGAATTGAAATCAATTCACAGAGGAAATAGGCAGAACCCCCTCCCCCCCTCCTCAAGATACTTAACAATAAAAACTTGAAAAACTAATAATAAAAAGGAACACCTTTCAATAACAGAATAATGCATTAACACTCACCAAAACCGAGACGATGCAGAACTTCTGAAAAAAATAAGTTAAAGATTATTATTCATTTGTAATAAACTTTGATCAATGTGCTAAAGTAAATCACTGTGTCTGCAATCATTTATTTTTACTTTCTCTCTCTCTGCTCTTTATTCTCTCTCTCTCTCTCTCTCTCTCTTCTCTCTCTCTCTCTCCTGATGCATATGATTATCATTACAAAATCCAAAAGCAAATAAACAAATTCATCACATTTCAGAACGAAACTGATTTGTTAAGTTTGAGTCTCTGTCAGCAACTGAGAATTAAAAGAGAAAATGTCACAACAATTTCATAAATCATTTACTCAAGTTTCTTATTTCAACAGCAGTTCTCAGTTTATATCACAATCACAATTTCAAGTTATTTCTAGAATAGCCTTCAATATTCCCAACGAAAAATACATCAGGAGAAAGAGAGGAGGAGGAGGAGGAGGAGGAGGAGGAGGAGGAGGAGGAGGAGGAGGAGGAGGAGGAGGAGGAGGAGGAGAGAGAGAGGAGGATGTCCCAGGAGGATATTAATCTTCAATGGAAACTATTCATCATATTCAGCCGATGAGGAAAGCATAAGAAGAAGAAGGAGGAGGAAGACCTATTTGATGTCCCCCAAATATTAATCTTCAACCACTCATATTGTATATCATGGAAATGAAGAAATCTTTGCTGGATGAATGATGAAAAAATGAAAATATTTTATTTTTTATTAATTTTTTTAAGCATAGATTGTTGCGAATTGAATTCATATATAAATCATTTCTTGGCATTGTCAGACTACATTTCTGAATAAAATACTTTTTTTATATATAAAATGAAATGATATAAAGAGTCGAATCTCATGACTGAATGGGTGAAATCTAAGACATTTCTCATAACTGGTTCAAATGAGATCGACGCTCGTCTTCACGCCTAAACAATTTAAATTATTTAAATTATCTAAATTATTTACAATCAAGGACAAATATCTGTCATACACTCGGCCAATGGTACTTACTCCTTTCCCTGCCTCGTGAATTTAATTAACTGGCTGCCTATTTTAAACACCAGTTCATTTCAAGACGGAGGCGGAGTAGCCAACATAATAACCGAGCATGTGAATTCCAACGTCTTGTGCACAATATTCAGCATTTATATATTCCTCATTCCCGTCCCCCCTCGTTGTCAATCTATCTCCATTCCATCCCATTCCGTCACAACCATTCCATTAAGTCTTAGTATCCAACTATCTTTATTCTCTTTCCCTTCCTTTCCCTCCGTCTGGGCCTGACACTTCCAGTGTTGCTTTTTATCGCGTCCTCTCTCTCTCTCTCTCTCTCTCTCTCTCTCTCTCTCTCTCTCTCTCTCTCTCTCTCTCTCTCTCTCTGTTTCTGTTTCTTGGTGTCTGTGACCATTTGCGACAGACCAGCAGTTTCCAGATGCTCTTTCATCCCGGTATTTTATGATTCTTCAATGATTTCAGGCTATATATAATTACTGTGTCATAATTACTCAGAAGATGAACCCCAATCATATGGACCAAGCCCACAAAAGGACCCACTGACTTGAAATTCAAACTTCCAAAAGAATATTAAGGTGTTCATTAGAAAGAAGTAACAGAAGGTAAAGGGAAATACAGAAAGAAGAGATCTCACTTATTAAACAAGAACAAATAAACTAACAAATTAATAAACAAAATAAAAATGTAACTATAACCTTGCTTTTAACCACAACCAGTTTTAAACCTCATGCATTTGAATACTTCGTTGCTTTGCTCTCTACCATCTTTTATAACGAAATATTTCAGTCTGTAAGTTTCCCAGCCTCTTCGAGGGAAAGAAACCTTTTGTCAGCCATGCTGAAACCGTTGCTCTGCTGACAGATGCTTGCTTTGTCAAGCTGACAACACTCCTTCTTCTTCTTCTTCTTTCCCACCGTTATCCCTACGTTAAGGGGTCGGTTGCCTGATGCGCCTTCTTCTCCACTGCCTTCTATCAAGCTGACAACACTCTTGAACATCAACAATAAATTCATTGGCCCCATCAACAGTCTCCCAGACATTTTCTCTCGCGCCCTCTCTTGCGCTCCACGATTCTCTTCTGTATATTCCCAAATAACTATATAATCTTTGGCTTCTCAGATTTCATTCTATCTTCTGCTTTGATTAAAACAATTCTGATTTGTTCCGCATCGTTCAAACGAAGCTGATTTGCACAGGACTCTGCTTGTCCAGCCATCTCTTTGATGAGTATCCTAATAATGTCTTTATCTGAGAATGTATATCATTATTCACTGTCCATTTCATTTCATTTATCTCAGTGACACCCGACTTTCCTTTCAGCGCACTTTGTACATTCTCTTGTCTCCATA
>NC_089755.1:5919477-5939477 GCF_040412425.1 Macrobrachium rosenbergii
GAGTCAGGCTATTTAATGATACCTGAAATTATCTGACAGCTAAAAACTGTGGCCATTTTATTAAGAATTTCCAGTAATAGCTGAAAGGATATATAACCTAAAAATAGTCTCACTATTAATGAAAGTGTTTGGGCCAAGTATCAGATGTTGTAAGACTTCTGAAAACCTGAACAAAACCTGGTTGGCTAGATTAAGCATGATAAAACTATTATTATTGTTCATAAATCAACTACTATTGTTGCTATTACTACTATCAATAAAGATAAATTAAATATAAAAAGAAAAATATAATTGTCAGGTATAGACATTGCACTAAACATCCACGTTCATATATCAGGCAACAGACGGTTCCAAAAATATTTCTGATGGTGTGTTGCATTCCCCACCCAATTCCCAACCCCATTCCATCCCCATTCCCACTCCCCACCCCTTTCAGACGCGATCATCGGAAAATACTTTGTTCCTCTTGCGAGGTCCATTCATTTGGCCTGTCGATGATTAAATTCGGCTGGGCGATAACCCATCTTCGTGTCCAATAAGCCGACTCACTTGAAAATGATTTTATAGGTTCTATGAATATGGGTTTTTCGTTTGGTATGAAAATGCTCTTGATTTAGAAGAAATAGACTGGGAGGTAGCTAAATTGCATAATTTAAAGTAAAGTTGGATGGAATAAATGCTATTTTTAATCTCATATTTAAAATCGAAAAGTACAATAAATTGAAATCAAGAGTTCGCAGAATAAGACAGACAGAGCACAAACGTTCCACGGTCATCTGCTGACGGCTTTGGTATCATCGTAAATATTGATATTGGATGAAAGCTATTTGTTTTATTGAAAAGTCCATTTGCCTGAATTGAGAATAATAGCGTCGATGGGTGTAAACACCTGTCATTGCTGCCGACTCTTATTTTTAGGGAAAACAGCGTTTAAACTATTATGGTTTGGTCTACACGAAGCTGATTTTGACCCTACACAAACGTATCAATGTTATTTATGGCTGAGATATTTTGCTTATTCATCAATTCATTTCCATTGCATACATACATATATCTATATCTATCTATATATATCTATATATATATATATATATATATATATATATATATATATATATATATATATATATATATATATATATATATATATATATATATATATATATATATATATATATATATATATATATATAGTTTATCAACCTCACCTTTATGGAAGTGAAGTGTCGAAGCTGAATAAGATTTAAAACGACCATTAATATAAAATTGTGCTAATGGCATAAGAAGAATGATTGAAAGGGTGATATAAAATTACTTAATTTATCTATTTTATGAAAGATTCACATTCTAAAGTATAAATTACTTGGAATTAAAAAATTTCGACCATATCCTCTAAACCTTTAAATATCCTCAGAAAAAGAGAAAGATTCAGTCCACGACAATATTATGATATATAACAGCTGCAAGCCCCTTCACAAAACCCCCTTCTCATCCTTAAGCTCCAACTCGAAGGAATTTTTCTCCAGAAGGTGAAATAAAGTTCGTTATTTTCTCTCAGAAGTCATTCGAGATATCGGTTGGTGTCACTCAGACATTTTTCTCCTCAACTTTTCCTAAGGAAACTTTCCCCCGAGAATTGTATAGAGCTTCAGTCTATTATTGTTCGTGAAAGAGGAAGGGAAGTTTTATCAATTCTTCAAAAGGGGAAATAAATAAGACTTATTTATTATTATTGAGTATAAACTTTGTCAAAATCTTCTCACACATACCTTGAGAGAATGAATGGGAGTAGTCAGGAAGAGTGGAGTAGTAGTGGGGGAGTGGAGGGAGTAGTATGGGGAGTGAAAGGGAATAGTGATGGGAGTGAATGAGTGTAGTTGGAGAAGTGGTTGGGAGTAGTTGGGGGAGTGGATGAGAGTGTTTGGGGGAGTGGATGGGAATAGCAGGGAAATAGGCGGGAATATTTGGGGGTGGATAGGAATTGTGGGAGTGGATGGGAGTATTTGGGGAGTGGATGGAAGTAATTAGGGAAGTGGATGAGAGTAGTTGGGGAGTGGATAGGGGTAGTTACGGGAGTGGATGGAAGTAGTTGGGAGTGGATGGGAGTATTTGGGGGAGTGGATGAGAGTATTTAGGGGAGTGGATGGGGGTATTTGGGGTGGATTGGAATTTGGGAGTGGATGGGAGTAGTTGGGGGAGTGGTGGGAGTATTTGGGTGAGTGGATGGGAGCAGTTTGGGAGTATTTTGGGAGTGGATGGGAGTAGTAGGGGGAGTGGATGGGAGTAGTGGAGGAGTGGATGGGAGTAGTTGAGGGAGTGGATGGGAGTAGTTGGGGAGTGGATGGAAGTAGTTAGGGGAGTGGATGGGAGTGGTTAAGGCAGTGGATGGGAGTAGTTGGGGATTGGATGGGAGAAGTTGTGGAGTGGATGGGAGAAGTTGGGGGAGTGGACGGGAGTAGGCAGGGAGAGTGGGGGTAGTGGGGAGTGGATGGGAGTAGTATGGGGAGTGAAAGGGAATAGTGATGGGAGTGAATGAGTGTAGTTGGAGAAGTGGTTGGGAGTAGTTGGGGGAGTGGATGAGAGTGTTTGGGGGAGTGGATGGGAATAGCAAGGAAATAGGTGGGAATATTTGGGGGTGGATAGGAATTGTGAGAGTGGATGGGAGTGTTTGGGGAGTGGATGGAAGTAGTTAGGAGAGTGGATGAGAGTAGTTGGGGTAGATTGGAGTTTTTGGGGGATTGGATGGTAGTTAGGGGAGTGGATGAGAGTAGTTGGGGAGTGGATTGGAGTTTTTGGGGGAGTGGATGGGAGCAGTTAGTTAGAGGATGGCAAGATGGGGGAACAATTGGGGTGGACAGAGTGGATGGATAGGAGTGTTTGGGGGAGTGGATGGAGTTAGGAGAGTTGGGGTAGTGGATGGGGAGTGGATTGGGGAGTGGATAGGAGTAGGAGTTGGGGAAGTGGATGGGAGTAGTTTGGAGAGTGGATGGGAGTAGTTAGGGGAGTGGATGGGAAGACTGGAGGAGTGAATGGAGTATTTAGGGAGGTATTTTGGGAAATGGATGGGAAGTGGATGGGAGTTTTGGGAGTGTGATGGGAGGGGGACTGGATGGGAGGTTTGGGAGAAAGTGGATGGGAGTAGTGGAGGCGTGGATGGGAGTGGTTAGGGCAGTGGATGGGAGTAGCTGGGGATTGGATGGGAGAAGTTGGGGAGTGGATGGGAGAAGTTGGGGTGGATGGGAGTAGTTGGGGAGTGGATGGGACTAGCTGGGGAGTGGATAGTGGTTGGGAGTGTATAGAAGTAGTTGGGAGAGTGATGGGATTAGTTGGGAGTGGATAGGAGTAGTTGGGGGAATGGTTGGGAGTAGTTGGGGAGTGGATGGGAGTAGCTGGGAGAGTGGACTGGATTAGTTGGGAGTGGATAGGAGTAACTGGGGATAGATGGGAGTAGCTGGGAGAGTGGATTGGATTAGTTGGGGAGTGGATAGGAGTAGTTGGAGAGTGGATGGGAGAAGTTGAGGGAGAAGATGGGGGTCTTTGAGGGTAGTGGATGAGATTTGTAGTTACTAGGAAGGATTGGACTAAAATAGTTGGGGAGTGGATGCAGTATCCCAGTGAATGGGAGTAGTTCATAAGAGTAGATGGGAGAGTTGGGTGAGTGGATGAGAGTAGTTATAGTAGATAGCAGTAGTGGGAGTGAATAAGGAATTTGTGGGGAGTGGTTGGAATAGTGAAGAACAGTGCATGGGAGTAGTGGAGTGGATAAGACTAGAAGAGAAAACTATAAGTGATGTTTTCCCTAAAGCCATGATATCAAATAACACGATTTTATTCAGTCAGTTCAAAAGACCAAAACATTTATTTCTGTTTCTGTTCTTAAAACATCTGTAACCGGATACGTTTACTGTGAACAAAAGAAAAATCATTTTAAGAGCGAGATAATGGATTTTGAAACTGAGATACTGCATATTTATATTCTTCATCTGGTATGTCTTATTATATATTATAATGTATTTATATATATATATATATATAATATATATATATATATATATATATATATATATATATATATATATATATATATATATATATATATATATATATATATATATTTAAATTTATATATATATATATATATATATATATATATATATATATATATATATATATATATATATATATATATATATATATATATATATATGTATATATATATACCTTCATTGTGTTAAGTTATAATCTATTGTTTTGGTATCAGCAGTTGGAAAGTACATCAATCACGCTTCATAGCAATAGATTGTAGAATTTATATAAACTAACCCTTGTGATTTATCCATTTAGATATACATTCATATTTCACATGAACGTATTTATCAAGTGACGTGTTTTCAGTATAATGAAAACATGTTTTTCCAGAATGATAAATCACTTGGACGCAGATAATACTTTTGGCTTTCTGTCACCAGTGTCTACAGAATTTCTTTCGTAAAGGTTTTCATTTCATAAAAACACACACATACACATGCACACAGACGCACACACAAAACGCAAACAACGCAAAATATTACGACCTATAACTGCCACACATTCTTACTATTCGTCTCTGTTGGGTTGGAAGAATCCGTAGGCCCACACCAGGCTCCCCACACCCCTTCACACTATCTCAGGGCAAGATTTAGACAAAGCCAGCTTTATCTAAACCACCAAAGCTGGAACTGAGCGAAAGTGCAGCCGTTAGTGTCAGGTCTTGTGAAATAGGAGTGAGAAATTAAGAAGTGCAGTAAATCAGGATGTTATATATGTGGCCCCCGGGGAAAGCCTTTGCCCAATAAAATCCACAGAGGCAGAGTCGTGAGTTCCGGTGTTCAACGTTTGCTGCAACTGATATTGTCTTGTAAATTGGAATGGGGAATGTAGTGGGGCTTAGCCTTCTTTCATTATGGGAGGAAAGGGAAATTGGTTTGATCTTGAAGGGAAAAATGGGGATGGAAACTGAATGTTAGAGAATGATCATTCAGAAACCACAATAAAAGAATAGCATGTGAATAAGTTGAATCCCATAAGGACTATTAATAATCAGATTAGAGAAATAACACCGTGAGCGAAGGAGAAGAGAATTCATGAATCGTAAAACTGACAAAAAACAGAAAAGATTCTCATGCACGAATAACCTCAAGTGAAACTTGGTATTTTTAATAAGTACGTAGTAAATGACAAGTTGATGAAGAGACGTAACATAAATACGAGTGTTTCCGCAAAGTCATCAGATTAAATTCTGTCTGTAATTAAGCTCACTAATTAGCTCAGCTGTTACGCCTCAATAGTTCCCTGCATAAGGGTTCTGGGAAATATATCAAATTCTGACAGGTATGGCAGTCAAATCTATGATTCCTTAATGATTTTGGTATGTATATTATATATATATATATATATATATATATATATATATATATATATATATATATATATATATATATATATATATATTTTGTGTGTATGTATAATATATATGTATATATATATATGTATATATATATATATATATATATATATATATATATATATATATATATATATATATATATATATATATATATATATATATATATATATATATATATATATATATATATATATATATATATATATATATATATATATATATATAGCTTAGTCAGGAGTCAATCCATATTAATAATCATCTATAAGGGGAAGAGGACACACACAGATGTACAAGCTGTCTTTTTTCCAACGTTTCGTAATTATCCATTTAATTACACCACCAGGGCTGTTGAAATGAAACATTAAATTCCTTGTAAAATTGTAAAAACTAAAAATTAAGAATTTAAAATGGTGAAAATTATTCTTACCAAGTTTAAGAAATATATACAACATTAAAATTAAGGGAATGAACACAATTTAAAAAATCTTTACATTAAAATAAAAGGTAACAGAATATACAGTAAACTAAAAATGAAAATAGCAGTGAACAGGGTTACAGAACAAAAGATTAAACGACCGACTTAGAGGAGTGAACGTTAAACTAAACATAAACAGAAATAACATAAACACAAATCACAAATACAGAGGGGAGGAGGACGTATGAGTGTTTAACGACGGAACAAGTTGTTTAATAAAAAGTGATTCTAAAATAACAAGGTCTTGAGGGTTGGTGGTATGGCCCAAAATGGAGAAGTCTTTATTATCGATATGTTTGACAAATTTTGGAGTGGTTTCTAATATTGGAATGTTCTGGGTTTGAAATTCTGCTACCAGTACGGAAGCTTACGCCACGATGAGAATCGATACGCACCTTCAGAAGTCTGTTGGTGGATCCCACATAGATCCCTGTTTGACATTCAGGGTAAGTATACTTATAAACAACACCAGAGGACATATAAGGTGATAATCGCTCTTTAGTTTTAAAGAGTGAACCGATGGTGAAAGGGTTCTTGGGAATTAAATTAATGTCAATGGCATAAAAATGTTCCTGAACAATTTGTGTGAACTTTTTATGAAATTTGAGGTCATGAGTAAATGGAAAGCATGCGGAAAACTTCATTTTTGGGACAGTTAAAACTTTTGGTTTTGTACTGAAATGTTTGTTGAGTAGTTGATATAATAATTTCCTGTAGCCTACACCAGCTTTGCGGGAAAACAGTTATTAAAAAAGTCAGTTAAAAACGTAACTTCATTATGGAAAAGGGTCCAGTTCGACTTAAGGACAAGTGCCCTGTGGAGAAGGGTAGAAACGGAGTTGGGTTTAAAATTACCAAAACAAGAGCTATAAAGGTTAGTAGCAAGTCCAGTAAAAGTTTTATTCCTAAAAATCGTGGTATTAAAACTGTCGTGTTGTCTGAAAACTAGAACGTCCAGGAATGGTAGACGGTCTTTCACCTCTTTCTCAATAGTAAACTTTATTATGCTCTGGTGTATTGTATTAGCATATTCTACGAAGAGGTCAGCTTCATATTCACTTTTAAAGAGGCCAAACGTATCGTCAACATACCTGGAATAAAAAACGGGTTGGAATCTTAATGGGCAATTATCGAGCATGTGCTCCTCCAGGGAGCACATGAAGATATTAGCAAACGTGGGGCCAAGAGGAGAACCCATGGCCATGCCCTCTACTTGTTTGTATAATTTACCTTTAAAAATAAAAGCAGTGTCCAGCACTGCGAGTTCAAGTAAAGTTTTAAAAAGCGTGCGATTAAAATTATTAAAAGTAGAATCAGGAACAGGAAACGGCTTGTTAAGAATCAATTCAATAGTTTCTCCAACAGGGATATTAGTAAATAATGACTCTACGTCGAGACTGGCCAAGAATAAATCAGAATCTTGTCGAAGAATGGTTTCTTTGAATATTGCAAGGAGTTATTTAATGAATATTTATTCTTAGTTAGATGCTCCAGCATGGGTACAAGAAATTTGGCTAATTTATAATTTGGTGTTTTAAACGAAGCAAGGATATATTTTATAAACAAATAAAGCAGGATTTATCAAATATCTGGAAAGATGAAGAATTTTAATGAAAGTTGCCCAGACCAGATCTGCATGAATATCAGTGTATCAGGTTATACAAACCGGATAGAATAAAATAGAATGTAGAATATAGAATTTAGGCCAAAGGCCAAGCGCTGGGACCTATGAGGTCATTCAGTGCCTGAAACGGAAACTGAGAATAAAGGTGGTTTGAAAGGTGTAACAGGAGGAAAATCTTTAGCAGTTGCACTGTGAAACAGTTTTTAGGAGAGGGTTAAGTAAAGTGAGATGGAATAGAGAGAATATGAACGGAGGTACAGTAAAAGGAATGAAATGGGTAGCAGCCAGGGGTCATGGAAGGAACGCTGCAAAGAACCTTAAGTAATGCCTACAGTGCACCACGTGGGTGCACTGACAGCACTACCCCATTACGGGGACAAACCGGAGAGAACAGATGAAATATTAATGAACTGGAGAGAGGAAAGATTTACCGACTGTCATCAATAGTAATTAAAAGAATTCTTGCTGTGTATGGAAGAAGAGGAACGAGGAATGCAAATGAAATTCAGTAAATGTCAAGAGAATGAAAAAGGAGGAGAAAGACAAAGAATTAGATGACGAATGAAGTGACGGGTAGAATTTGTGAAAATATGCAACATACGGAAATTAGAACCAACTTGGTGGTGGACAGGCGAATGAAATCTTAAGAATAACAAGAATAAATCTTAAGAATAACAAGAAGACAGACTTGAAGAAAGAATAGGAACTATTCTTTGCAATAATATACAAATTATTTTACTTTAATGTTTCTGTATTTTGATTTGTTTTGACTTTTATTCAGAACGATTGTGCCAAAGTAATATTTATACTGTTCTGTATTATGGCAATTGAGACAGATTTTACCTTCTTCCTTGTCACCTCTCTCTCTCTCTCTCTCTCTCTCTCTCTCTCTCTCTCTCTCTCTCTCTAGGAAACTATATTGATTATACCTCTCTAAGTAGCACTAGCTAGCATTATACACATAAATAATCTTCTCTCTCTCTCTCTCTCTCTCTCTCTCTCTCTCTCTCTCTCTCTCTCTCTCTCTCTCTCTCTCTCATGAGTGCTCAATTCTCTCCTCCGTTCTATGATTGAAAGCTTAATTAATCCTCCTCCTTTCCTCAAGTCAATCTCTCATTAGTCTCTCGAAACTTGATTCATTGGATTTATAAATACACTCCGAAACTTACAGATTAGAGTTCTCAGAGAGAGAGAGAGAGAGATCTCTCTCTCTCTCTCTCTCTCTCTCTCTCTCTCTCTCTCTCTCTGCATATTTCTCAAGCTTGGGTTTTGGAAATTCTCATCCTGTTATAGAAACCGTTTCATCATTAGCAAAGATTTCATATTTCATCTTTCTTCTCTTTATGTTATGAGAGAGAGAGAATTCTCGAGAGAGAGAGAGAGATTGAGAGATCTGACCACTTCAAGTTTGCATCAATCTTCCAAGAGAGAGAGAGAGAGAGAGAGAGAGAGAGAGAGAGAGAGAGAGAGAGAGAGAGAGAGAGAGAGAATCGTGTTGTCAAGTGATTGAAGAGATGATTTGTTGTAACGAAGACTAAATTATCAAGAGTTCAAAGGCTAATATTATATATATATATATATATATATATATATATATATATATATATATATATATATATATATATATATATATATATATATATATATATATATATATATATATATATATAATATATATATATATATATATATATATATATATATATATATATACTACATTCATACATATGTAAAACACACACATACATATATTTCTGCTAAGATATGAAGAGCTGTACTGTAATGATCCGATCTCAATATCTAACTAATAAAAATGCCTTTGAGAGTCTAACTGCCATAAATTACTCATTAATTATACCGATTCAATTCAAAATTATAATAAGATCACATGACCACACCACAGTTTCACCTGGTCAGGACAGAGTCATAACCTAATTAACAAAACCTAAATATTTCCACTAATAACAATCGTTATCTGATCATTAACAATTAACAAACCTTTTTTTGTGCTCATTCGGTGGCTCAGTCACGCTTACTCTCTCTATTGGCGTTTGAATTATGAATTATTGATATTGTCAATCTCCATTTCAATATATTTAATTAATATTCCATTTGATCTCGTCACCAAAACTTACGTTTGGATGAAGCACAGCCTTCGGGGATTTTGTCACAGAGTTTGGGAATCGTGTTGATAAATTGTTTCAGAAACATTTTATCGTAACGATGATTTTACTTCAGTAAATACATGTAATATATATATATATATATATAGATATTCATATATATATATATATATATATATATATATATATATATATATATATATATATATATATGTATATATATATATATATATATATATATATATATATATATATATGTATGTATATATATATATATATATATATATATATATATATATATATTATATATATATATATATATATGTGTATGTGTATGTATATGTATTGTGTATCTCAATTTATCCATAAAACAACGAATACAAATGCATATAGAGACTCTATTCCATCATAATATCATTGATTCAAACAACATTCATCCTCATCGAAGGAATATAGACTTATCTTCCATGATTTTTAGAGAACATCCATGAAAGATGCTGAATAGAAATATAATGTATAACCTATATTTTTCTATAATTATTTCCATAGAATGTTAAAAATATTATGTCAAGACATATAAACTATATTTTGTTGCTATCGACGGATATATTCTGATTTATGTTTTAAATTTTAACACGCTGTCCTTATTCTTTCTGATATTCTTTTTAAAAGAATAAACAACAATCATGAATTATTGATATTGAGTAATCTAATGCCTCATTTCATTATAAAAAAAATATTCATTTGAAATTCAATCAATGATATAATGTTTTCCTGTTTCTGTTCAAAAAGGGCAAAAATTCATGAATATTACGTAATGATATTATGTTGACCATGCAAGGTTTTTAAATTAGAATAAAGTCTTGTTTATTGTGTGGCTGTTTGGAATTCCGCATTTTGTTGCTAAATTATGTTTAGAAATGTTTACTCAATTGTAAACTCATCTTTCTGTTCATTACTTCTGTTAAATCATATTATGCTATATATATAAAGGGCTATATATATATAATATATATATATATATATATATATATATATATATATATATATATATATATATATATATATATATATATATATATATATATATATATATATATATATATATATACCCTGTATATATATATATAATGATATGCCACTCAAATCCTTTAAGCATGATTTATTTGTTTCAAATATATCTGTACATATCTATATATATAAATTAATTATCCTAAAATGAAAAAAGATTTCATTATTATAGTCTTTATCAAAGGAAGAAGACCTTATTACATTTACATACATAAATTTAAATCATTTTTACATAAATGATATATATATAATAGAAAAGTCAAAACAGCGAATTACCAAGTGCTGATTATTTGCAGAATAAACTGATACATATCGGCTTATACCTCAATAGTTGAAATAAAACATATGTATGCATATGTAATCAGAATAGAAAATTCTCTAATGATCCAAGTGTCAAAAACAGACCGACGTTAATGATGAAAGGATGATTTAAGTCATGATATCTCTTAAAAATATTACTTTCAAACTATGGAGGTTGAAATGAATTTAATGACTCTGCATATTTGATGGATTATTCTTGGATGATATTCGTTTTTCCAGTTTGAATAATGATGAGGATATGGGGAATGTCAAAATCAGCTAATTGAGAGAGGAAAAATTATTCATATATTGGAAACACAATGGATCTGAATTTTGTTTTGCCTGTTTCTTCACAAGTTTCCGTCATGAAGCGATAATGATATTATCCCTGTTTGGGGTGAAGAATTAGAAGCAGAGTCTTGTTTATTGTGTGGCTGTTTGAATTGGTATTTCCTGTTGCTATATTATGTTCCTGATTTATGTCAATAGTTGCTCAATTGTGAACTCATCTTTCTGTTCATTTGTCTGTTAAATCACTGTCGCCTCCAACGCCACGTGACGTAAAGGAAACAAAACCAAATGTAATAATATATATATATATATATAATATATATATATATATATATATATATATATATATATATATATATATATATATATATATATATATATATATATATATATATATATATATATATATATATATATATATATATATATACCTATGCATATACATACATTGTGTGGGCGTGTGTATTTATGTATGTATGTATTATGTTTACAATAGTACGTACAACAAAGCCACCTTTCCATCACTTACCCTTTAACCTATCATAAATTTCACGCTTTCCATTTTCAGCAAAAATACATCCGCCATTTTCATCGACAAAAGAGTTTTATCAATTTATCACAACGGAAAAACTCCCGTTTTAATTTCCACAAAACGGGTTATATAAATATAAATATATATATAACTGGTATGGCCTCACTTTTATAGAAACATATGGCTTTGAAACTCTCTCATGAATCATTTATTATTTATTATCATATCTCTCGTTTCATTCTCCCTTTCTCTCATTCTAACTGTGTCTCACTTTCTATCATTAATCTCATTTTTTCCTTTCTAAGTTTTTTGAAAAGTATTCTTCACATTTTTTGCTAATTACGATCATTTTAATATTTTTAATGAGGCAGAATGTGAAAAAAAATTCATTGTATTTTAACGTCTTTGCTTACTGTCCTTTCTGTGGTTTGTATTCTTCATACATCCACAGACATCCACAGCCATATTCATAATCCATGCAAGTTTACATGCCTGGATGTTGGATGATGTTTTGTCAACCGTGAAATTAATATTTTAGTTCTCCTCTAAAATGTATTAGCAAGGACGTGGCTGGAGAGAGAACAGACCATTTGTCAAGACCCAGTTTGCATAGATACCATTCTCTCTCTCTCTCTCTCTCTCTCTCTCTCTCTCTCTCTCTCTCTCTCTCTCTCTCTCTTCATCTCTCTGTTTCTATGAACAGACATAATTTCTTCTCTTGCCTGTGTATGTTTCTCTCTCTCTCTCTCTCTCTCTCTCTCTCTCTCTCTCTCTCTCTCTCTCTCTCTCTCTCTCGCAAGTTTTCCTGTGAAACTGAAAGTGAACAGACATGATGACAAACTTCTGAAATGCCTGAAATTTCTCTCTCTCTCTCTCTCTCTCTCTCTCTCTCTCTCTCTCTCTCTCTCTCTCTCTCTCAAATCTTCTCTCTCAAACTCTCTCTCTCATCTCAAACTTTTACACTCTCTGATTATTTCTTCTTCTCTCTCTCTCTCTCTAGAGTTTCTTTCCTGTCTACTTTACAAGAAAGATTGCACTTTGAACTCTTTTATGATTAAAAACAAACTTCTGTTTAAGGAGATCAACAGAAAGAGAGAGAGAGAGAGAGAGAGAGAGAGAGAGAGAGAGAGAGAGATAATCAGCTCTCTCTCTCTGTTTTTAGGATTATCAACAGACTAACGAGAGAGAGAGAGAGAGAGAGAGAGAGAGAGAGAGAGAGAGAGAGAGAGAGAATTTTTCTGTTTTTAGGATTAACTCATACTAACTCTTCTCTCTTCTCTCTCTCATTTCAGAGAGAAAATTTCCTCTGATTTTAGGATTATCAACATACTAACTGGACAGATTGACAGAACAGACTCTTGTTCCTTTAAAAACTGTATTTAATGACTAATGAAGAGAGAGAGAGAGAGAGAAAGTCTAAAAAAAAATGAGTGAAAGTTATTTTTTGAAGTGTCTTTTAAAGAAAGAGAGAGAGAGAGAGAGAGAGAGAGAGAGAGAGAGAGTTCTCTCCCTTCCTTCAACCAAGTCTCATCACAGCCCCCCAGAGACGAAAAGGAAAAAAGATCTCTTGCAACAGGTGAGAAAGACTCTCTACAAAAATCCTATATATAATGGGAAGAGAGACCCAGTTAGTTTTCCTTTCACAACGAGGGGAAAGAAAGTGGCGCTTTCTCCTCCAGGCCGAGGGGAAAGAAAGTATGGCATCTCATGAAGCTTCTTCATCTCAGACCCAGAGAAAATAATAAGTCTGAATTCATGGTCATCAGGAATTTCCAGGTAAAGAATTTCAGGGCATTTTTGACAATGAATTCCTGTGTGTGTGTGTGTGTGTGTGCAAACTTCATTCCTCTCTCTCTCTCTCTCTCTCTCTCTCTCTCTCTCTCTCTCTCTCTCTCTCTCTCTCTCTCCTTCCCAAATGACACCCGTGTAACTCACATTGACCTTATCAGGGACCAAGTTCCCCTATCGGTCTAAAGCGCGCACCCCTTTAACGTCACGAGAGCACACCCTGGGAGGAAATTCAAATGTAAATGATTTTCTTTTTATTTTTAAACAAATCTGTGCATTTGTTCACATTGAGAATGTATATTACTATTTGTACACAAGCCTGTACATATATTTACATTCAGAATGTGTATTGTGGTTTATAAGTAAGCTTATACATTCATTTAAATATACATACACCCCAAACACACAAATGGTGGTGTGTATTATGCATCAAAGTGGTGTCTTTTCCATATTAATTTGTTCACAGTTCCACAACGGCCAAGAAAAATTGCTAATGTTACTTACTCGTTATTTACACAAGTGAGCCGTTAATAACATTAAAAAAAAATGCTCATTACATCAAATTCAAAATTCAAGATTGATAAAACTGAACTGAAAATAACTTGTTCTAAGAATCACCTCATCTTTTGCTGTCATTCAACTGGAATTGGGTTCATTTTATAATTTTCATCTGAGATTATCACTCATTATACCAAAGACTCATGAATTCATTACTAGGATTATTCTGGCGTCACAACTGCAAAGGTCACCGACGCCACTACAGCCAGGGAAATCTGCGCTTGCCATTTGAGCTTGATGCCTCATCAATTCATCAGTTTATATCACTTGGCGAAATCAGCGTCTTCCCTCCCACGGAATTCCTCCATCTATCAGCCAGTCGTATCTCTGATACCCAATCTATCACAGTAAATTGGACTAAATCCCCTGCAACAACTATTTGTCGTTGTTCGAAGCCCAAACGCAAAGACGGAGGAACAACAAAGTGGATCCTGTGTAGTACAATAAATCCTTAAAAGAGAGAGAGAGCTGAGACGCTCTCAAGGAGAGATTCATTAAGACTCAGTCAGAGAACTCCTCCCGTCTGTCTGGATTCTGTCTCAGCAACTCCTCCTTCTGTCAGGGTCGTTAAACGCTTCTAAAAAGGTGTTATCAGTTTTGGGTGGGTTCCCTGTCTATTGGTTTTAGGAAACTGTGAGTGATGATATCATATCTATTTAAGTGTTTTTTTTCTTCCTGAAAACTGGTAACTGAAAGAGAAATCTCATTCAAGCTTATATATATATATTATATATATATATATATATTTATATATTATATATATATATACGATATAAATATGAAATATATATGATAATACTATATATATATATATACTATATAATATAGATCGATATATGTATAATATTATATATACATATATATATATATATATATATATATATATATATATATATATATATATATATATAGTATATATATATATATATATATATATATATATATATGTATATAGTATATGATATAATATATATATATATATATATATATAGTATATATATTTATATATATATGTATATATATGATATATATATATATGAATATATATATATGTAATATATATATGTATATATAACCTATCATATATTAAATATATATATATATATATATATAAATATATATTATATATATATATCATATATATATATATATATATATATATATATATATATATATATATATAAAATACATATATATATATATATTATATATACCATATGCTGCATATATATATGCAAAAGATATATGATATATATATATATAATATATAGATATATATATATATATATATATATATATATATATATATATATATATATACATATATATATACTATATATATATATATATATCTCATAATATATATATATATATATATATATATAATATTATATATATATATATATAATATATATATATATATATGTATATATATATATATATATATATATATATATATATATATATATACCCAAGTATATATATATATGTATATATATATATATATATATATATATATATATATATATATATATATATATATATATATATAAATATATATATATATAATATATATATATATATATATATATATTATATATAATTATAACCATATATATATATATATATATATATATATATATATATATATATATATATATATATAGATATATATATATATATATATATATATATATATACTATAATATATATATATATATATCATATATATATATATATACATATATATATATATATATATAATATATATATATATATATATACTATATATATATATATATATATATATATATATTATATATATATATATATATATATATATATATATATATATAAAAATATATATATATATATATATATATATATATATATATATATATATATATATATATATATATATAAATATATATATATATATATATATACATATATATAATATATATATATATATAATATATATATATATATATATATATATATATATGTATAATATATATATATATATATAATATATATATATATATATATATATATATATATATATATATATATATATATATATATTATATCATATATATATATATATATAATATATATATATATATATATATATATATATATATATATATATATATATATATATATATATATATATATATATATATATATATATATATATATATATATATATTATATATATATATATATATATATATATATATATATATATATATATATATATATATATATATATATATATATATATATATATATATATATATATATATAATATATATTTATATATATATATATATATATATATATATATATATATATATATATATATATATATATATATATATATATATATGTATATATATGGACTTTGTTAATTATCTATTAGCAGAGAAACTAATGTGTCAATAGTCTACTCAAACAAAATAGCAAACATAAAAGCAATTCAGTTAACCAAGCAGAACTTAGATCTCAAGTAAAAGCTACGAATATGAACACCTTCAATTATTATGACAAGCTTTTTAGAGACGATGCCTGCCTTCCAAAAAATAAGTGACTATCTTTGTCAACACTTACTTCAGCAGTGGAAACCTTAAACCATATTCCAACTTCCCTTCCTTCGTATATTTCCATCACGAGTTTAAAAAACTCTTTAGGATCAACCTGATATAAGGGACACTGTCACATCGCCATTTCCGCTGCATTTCATCAATTCAGACGATTCTGAAATCCCGCCATGTCTGCCAATTGTGATTCTCGCCGTTGCGATTTACGAGACCAAGTCTCCATTCTTTATGTATGGATGTACATGTTTGGGACACACACACACATTCCACACTCTTCTCCCTCAAAGGACTAAGAATTTCCAACATAATTCCAGAACTCATTTTCGGAGAGACTGCAAACTTTCCCCAGGAATTTTTGAGAAAAAGCAATAATTTTGCATTATGGATGCTCCTGGAGAATTATGAATATCTATTCTTGATCTCTCTCTCTCTCTCTCTCTCTCTCTCTCTCTCTCTCTCTGGAAGCCTCCTTTAAAAGTGTATCTCATTCAGTAAAGTACAAAGCACATATGTAATTCTAACTTGACATCGCATCTCAAGTGATGGAAGGCAGAAAGGTTTCCACGGTGAATTTTATTCGTAATATGTTAAAAGCTTTTCATCGCTCCTCTTTGATGCAAATATCCGAGAAAAATGGAGCTTTTAATCATAATTCTGAAACTAGATCTTATCACAAAATACCGGAATAAAATCTATTTGTAGGGACGCATATCGACGGTCGTTCAAATATCGTAAGTTTGTGGTTCTTGAGTTGTTGGAAGTTGCAATCAGTTCCAACTTGGAAAACCTGAAGCCATTCAACGCTGCCTGAGCCTCAGGGGGAAGAGGAATAGCACGGACATTTCATCCACCTCGAATGAGGTCACATTCGGCAGTGTGGACGCGCCATTACGTAAATTGGTGGTTAATGAAAAGTCGTGACTTATAAGGGTAATTTAAAAGTACATTTCATACTGAATTTAAACTACTGACTTTGCAAAAGCTCTTGTATTTAAATCATCCCTCTTTATCTAGTTATTATTAGAATACCAAGTTTAAGTATCATTTGAAGTTATTCACCTATGAGAACCTTTGCTGTATCTTCTCAGTTGTACGATTCATGAATTCTCTTATCCTCTGCTCACGGCGGTATTTCCCTAATCTAATTATCAAAAATCCTTATGGGATTAAACTTATTCCTTTTTCTATTGTGAATTCTGAATCATCATTCTCTAACATTCTATTTCTTCCCCTCCTTTTTTTTTTAAATAAAGCCAATTTCCCTTTCCTTCCTTAACGAAAGAAGACAAAACCCAACCACATTCCCCATGACAGTTTTACAACAACACAACCGTAAAACCAGTCACTTAAGCATCTAACACCGGAACGCTTGACTATGCTTCTGTCAAGGTTGTTGGGCAAAGGCTTTCCCCGGGGGCCGTATATATAAAATCCTGATTTACTCTACCCTTTAATTTCTCGCTACTGTTTCACAAGACCTGACGCCAACGGCTCTACTTTTACCCGTTTCTTGGTTTGGTGGTTTAGATCAAACTGCTTTTTAAATCTTGCCCCGAGATGATGTGAATGGGTGTAGGAAGCCTGGTGTGGACCTGCCGCCTCGACCAACCCAACGGAAACGAAGAGCAAGAATGTGGCAGTTATAGGTGGTATTTCTTTGTTGTATTTGCATTTTGTGTGTGCATGTGTATGTGTGTGTTTTTTTTTATGAAATTAAAACCTACAGGAAAGAAATTCTGTGGACCTAATTGTCGAGAATGATGGCTGGAGACGCTGGTGATAAAAACCATAATAAAAAAGTATTATAGACGTCCAGCAGGTAACTTATCATTCTCGAGAAACGCGCGTCTTCACTATATTGAAAACAAATCACGTAATAAATACGTTTATGCAAAATAAAATTATACTGTACATCTCAACGAATAGATCAAAGGGGCTGGTTTGTTTACATTCTACGAACTCTCGCTAAAGAGTCACTGACATAATTGCCAGCTGCTGATCTACTGAGAGAGAGAGAGAGAGAGAGAGAGAGAGAGAGAGAGAGAGAGAGAGAGATTATAAAAGGCTTAATAAGATTGGGTAAACTTATTTTTCTGTTTGTCTTTTTATACAGAGGCTCTTAAGGGAATAATGTCTGAATAAGGGATAGGAATGAAAGGCTTTTATTTCTCGTTGGCTGAAAGCAGATATTGTCCAACCTTCCTTCCTGTCGTATCCACTGAAATAATATTTTCACTACCGAGATAAAAAATGACAAATAAAAATGTCAGAAGCCGCTTCTCCAGGCTTTATTTGTCACCACTGTGCACATTTGTCAGACGTGAGACAATGATTTAGCAGACTTTTATAATTGGATAAATGTTGGCGCTTGCAAGAATCCCCAGTGGAAATTATTCCCGTCTCGTCAAACCCTTTTGTTTTTGTTTTCCTTATTTCACCTTTTACTTTAAAATCCCTGTTCACGTAGGGGCCATGAGAGGAATTCAGTGACACAGATCAATCTTGAAGTAAAGAGAACAGAATATAGAATTTAGGCCAAAGACCAAGCGCTGGGACCTATGATGTGGTCATTCAGCGCTGAAAGGGAAATTGAGAGTAAAAAGGTTTGAAAGGCGTAACAGGAGGAACACCTTTTGCAGTTGCACTACGAATCAATCGTTAGGAGAGGGTTGAGAAGAGTTAGATGGAAGGAAGAGAATATGAACGGAGGTACAGTAAAAGGAATAAGCAGCGAATATAACGAAAGACATTTAACAAAGCGGTTTAATTCCAGTGTCCCTTCTGGTGGCCGTCAGGTAAAATACATCGACGAATATCCCCGATGGATGAAGGGATTATTATTCAGCGAAATCAAAAGGAACAGAATTCGCCCCATTTCCATCATGGCCGGTGTTTCAATGTCGGTCATCTGGCCAATTGCGAAACCAAATTTGCCACTTAGCCACGTTATGTTGTACGTTCACCCAACGAGAACCCTGTCGTCGGTAATGACTCGGTACCCAAGGTAATGACCCACTTCCTGAGGTATTGACCCACCTCCCAGGCAATGACTCAGTTTCAAGGTAACGACTCAGTTTCAAGGTAACGGCTCAGTTTCAAGGTAACGGCTCAGTTTCAAGGTAACGACTCAGTTTCACTAAATGACTCAGTTCCCAAGGTAATGACTCAAGTTTCCAAGGTACTCAGAAT
>NC_089755.1:5946977-5956977 GCF_040412425.1 Macrobrachium rosenbergii
GACGCGTTTCGACAGACTCTTCTGTCATTCTCCAGCGGGAGCTAGTAGAGGACTGGCAGATTGCATAGGTCCTTCTGAATTTATACACGGGCTTCAGCGGGGGTTCATGGATGGCGAATTCTGATTGGTTGCAGTCAGCGAACTTCAAGCCAAATTTCTGCAGCGAAGCTCGATCCTGACAGATCTTCGCAACCTGGGAATGTCATTCATTCCAGCGTTCCCATTGGCCTGCCGTTGCGTGATGTCATGCCGGCTGACATCATCGGTAGTTTGGCTGCTATTGGGCTGCGGATGAATGATGTCATTATCTACTCTTTCTGCCGTAGTCGGGGATTGTCTCGAAGGGCGCCTCGCTCATCGGGGCATCTCCATTTTCAGGGTTGTCGTTTTCAGGTATTCGTTGGATTGGGTGGGTGTTCTGCATTATTCTTCTTAAATTCGTGGGTAGGAGCGATGCCTCCTGCGTCGTATTCATTGTTGGTTTTCTCTCGGCAATGAGGGCGCGCTCTCTAGCAGGCGCAGACGTCGAGGGTCGGCGGCTCTCCGATTATACTTATATTTTGTATAATACTGTCGCGGGAGATGGAAATATTGTGAGTAGCACGGGCGTGGTTCATGATGGCACCCTCCTGGGCGTGGCAGGAGATCCTTTTGACAGACGCATCGTGGTCATTCCAATATAAGCGCCGGGGCATCCTCGGACAGGACATACAAATTGGTAGACCACGTTCTTCTGCTTGAGGGTTCTCTTGCTGGCGGAGAGGGGTTATTCTTCATCACCAGATCACGGGTGCGGCGGTTCTTATAATAAATTACAAGGTTTATTCTCTTACTGTCTTCGGTCGGGGTGACGTTTTCTATGACGATTTTCTTCATGGAGTTCTCGTCCTCACGGTACTGGGGATGCATCCGGGCCTTATAAAAGATCTTTATGTCATCTTGGGGCAGGTTGTGTGTTCTCACCGTTGTACCATTTTTCCAGGCCAGTTCGAATTTCTTTGTTTACGAGTTTGTTGGTGAAACCATTGTTCACCAACATTTGTGCAGCACGTTCGAATTCCTTGTTGGTGTCCTGCCAGGTGGAGCAGTGGGAGAGGGCCCTTTTAATGAAGGTCCTGACTGTCGTGTTCTTAAACCCAGCAGGGCACTCGCTATCCCCATTCAAGCAATTCCCAACCCCATTCCATCCGCATTCCCACTCCCTACCCCTTTCAGACACGATCATCGGAAAATACTTTGTTCCTCTTGCGAGGTCCTTTCATTTGGCCTGTCGATGATTAAATTCGGCTGGGCGATAACCCATCTTCGTGTCAAATATGCCGACTCACATGAAAATGATTTTATAGGGTCTATGAATATAGGTTTTTTTGTTTGGTTTGAAAAGGCTCTTGATTTAGAAGAAATAGACTGGGAGGTATCAAAATTGCATAATTTAAAGTAAAGTTGGATGGAATAAATGAAATTTTTTACCTCATATTTAAAATCTAAAAGTACAATAAATTAAAATCAAGAGTTCGCAGAGTAATACAGAAATACTACCCCTGACGAACAGAGCACAAACGTTCCACGGCGATCTGCTGACGGCTTTGGTATCATCGTAAATATTGTTGTTGGATGAAAACTATTTGTTTTGTTGAAAAGTCCTTTTGCCTGAATTGAGGATAATAGCGTCGATGGATGTAAACACCTGTCATGGCTGCCGACTTTATTTTTAGGGAAAACAGCGTTTAAACTATTATATATGGTTTGGTCTACATGAAGCTGATTTTGACCCTACACAAACGTATCAATGTTATTTATGGCTGAGATATTTTGCTATTCGTCAATTCATTTCCATTGCATACATACCTATCTATCTATCTATCTATCTATCTATCTATCTATCTATCTATCTATCTATCTATCTATCTATCTATCTATCTATATATATATATATATATATATATATATATATATATATATATATATTTATATATATTTGTATAAGCTATATATATAAACTATATATATATATATATATATATATATATATATATATATATATATATATATATATATATATATATTATATATATATTAGCTTATCAACCTCACCTTTATGGAAGTGAAGTGTCGAAGCCGAATAAGATTTAAAACGACCATTAATATGAAATTGTACTAATGGCATAAGAAGGATGATTGAAAGGGTGATATAAAATTACTTAATTAATTAATTTGTTTATATATTTTATGAAAGCTTCACATTCTAAAGTAAAAATTAATTGGAATTAAAAAATTTCAACCACATCCTCTAAACCTTTAAATATCCTAAAAAAAAATAAACGACGTGAATAAACAGAGAAAGATTCAGTCCACGACGATATTATGATATATAACAGCTGCAAGCCCCTCTCACAAAACCCCTTCTCATCCTTAAGCTCCAACACGAAGGAATTTTTTCTCCAGAAGTTGAAATAAAGTTCGTTATTTTCTCTCAGAAGTCATTCGAGATATCGGTTGGTGTCACGCAGACATTTTTCTCCTCAACTTTTCCTAAGGAAACTTTCCCCCGAGAATTGTATAGAGCTTCAGTCTATTATAGTTCGTGAAAGAGGAAGGGAAGTTTTATCAATTCTTCAGAAGGGGAAATAAATAAGACTTTTTTATTACTTATTATTGTTGAATATAAACTTTATCAAAATCTTGTCCCACATACCTTGAGAGAGTGAATGGGAGTAGTCAGGAAGAGTGGAGGAGTAGTGGGGGTGTGGAGGGAGTAGTATGGGTGTGGAGGGAGTAGTATGGGTGTGAAAGGGAATAGTGATGGGAGTGAATGAGTGTAGTTGGGGAAGTGGTTGGGAGTAGTTGGGGGAGTGGATGAGAGTGTTTGGGGGAGTGGATGGGAATAGCAGGGAAATGGGCAGGAGTATTTGGGGGTGGATAAGAATTGTGGGAGTGGATGGGAGTATTTGGGGAGTGGATGGAAGTAGTTAGGGGAGTGGATGAGAGGAGTTGGGGGTTGGGTTGGAGTTTTTGGGGGAGTGGATGGTAGTTAGGGGAGTGGATGAGAGTAGTTGGAGAGTGGATTGGAGTTTTGGGGGGAATGGATGGGAGTAGTTAGGGGAGTGGATGGAAATAGTTGGGGAGTGGATGGGGGTATTTGGGGGAGTGGATAAGAGCATTTAGGGGATCGGGTGAGAGTATTTAGGGGAGTGGATGGGAGTATTTGGGGGAGTGATGGGAGTAGCTAGGGGAGTGGATGGGAGTAGTTGGAGGAGTGATGGGAGTATTTGGGCGAGTGGATGGGAGTAGTGGAGGAGTGGTTGGGAGTATTTGAGGAGTGAATGGGAGTAGTAGGGGAGTGGTTTGGAGGAGTGGAGGGAGTAGTTGGGGAGTGGATGGAAGTAGTTAGGGGAGTGGTTAGGGTAGTGGATGGGAGTAGTTGGGGATTGGATGGGAGAAGTTGAGGAGTGGATGGGAGAAGTTCGGGGAGTGGATGGGATTAGATGGGAGCAGATAGTAATTGGGGAGTGTATAGAAGTAGTTGGGAGAGTAGATGGGATTAGTTGGGGAGTGGATAATAGTAGTTGGGGGAGTAGTTGGGGAGTGGTTGGGAAAGTGGATGGGGTTAGTTGGGGGATGGATGGGAGTAGTTGGGGATGGATGGGAGTAGCTGGGGGATGGATGGGAGTAGCTAGGAGAGTCTATTGGATTAGTTGGGGAGTGGATGGGAGTAGTTGGGGGATAGATGGGAGTAGCTTGGAGAGTGGATTGGATTAGTTTGGGAGTGGATAGGAGTAGTTGGGGAGTGGATGGGAGTAGTTGAGGGAGAAGATCGGAGCCTTTGAGGGTGGTGGATGAGATTTGTAGTTACTAGGAAGGATTGGACTGAAACAGTTGGGGGAGTGGATGTGAGTATCCCGGTGAATGGGAGTAGTTCATAAGGGTAGATGGGAGTAGTTGGGTGAGTGGATGAGAGTGGTTAAGGGAGTAGATAGTAGTAGTGGGGGAGTGAATAAGGAATTTGTGGGGAGTGGTTTGGAATAGTGAAGGATAGTGCATGGGAGTAGTGGAGTGGATAAGACTAGAAGAGAAAACTATAAGTGATGTTTTCCCTAAACCCATGATGTCAAATAACACAATTTTATTCAGTCAGTTCAAAAGACCAAAACATTTATTTCTGTTTCTGTTCTTAAAACATCTGTAACCGGATACGTTTACTGTGAACAAAAGAAAACATCATTGTAAGAGCGAGACAATGGAATTTGAAACTGAGACACTGCATATTTATATTCTTCATGTGGTATTTCTTAGAATGTACAAGTTATAATATGTGTGTGTATATATATATATATATATATATATATATATATATATATATATATATATATATTAAATATATTTATATATTATATATATAATATATATAATATATATAATATATATATATATATATATATATATATATATATATATATATATATATATATATATATATGTATATATACAGTATATACCTTCATTGTGTCAAGTTATAATCTATTATTTTGGTATCAGCAGTTGGAAAGTACATCACTCACGCTTCATAGCAACAGATTCTAGAATTTATATAAACTAACCCTTGTGATTTATCCATTTAGCTATACATTCATATTTCACATGAACGTATTTATCAAGTGACGTGTTTCCAGTATAATGAAAACATGTTTTTCCAGAATGATAAATTACTTGGACGCAGATAATACTTTTTGGCTTTCTGTCACCAGTGTCCAGCCATCATTCTCTACAAATAGTTCTACAGAATTTCTTTCGTAAAGGTTTTCATTTAATAAAAAAACACACACACACATACACGTGCACACAGACGCACACGCAAAACGCAAATAACACAAAGTATTACGACCTTTAACTGCCACACATTCTTACTATTCGTCTCTGTTGGGTTGGACGAATCCGTAGACTCACACCAGCCCCCTACACCCCTTCACACTATCTCAGGGCAAGATTTCGACAAAGCCAGCTTTATCTAAACCACCAAAGCTGGAACCGAGCGAAAGTGCAGTCGTTAGCGTCAGGTCTTGTGAAATAGGAGTGAGAAATTAAGAAGTGCAGTAACTCAGGATGTTATATATGTGGCCCCCGGGGAAAGCCTTTGCCCAATAAAATCCACAGAAGCACAGTCGTGAGTTCCGGTGTTCAGCGTTTGTTGCCACTTATATTGGGAGGTATTCATAAAAATGAAGGATATCCTTGTAAACATAAGGTAGAAGTACAAGGTAATTCTCTGAAGCAAAAGGTAGAAGTATAAGCAAATCTTTCTTTCCATATTCATAATGATTACCTTTTACTTGCGAGGATATCCTCCAAGCAAAGTAAAAGGTTGACTCGTGTTTCAGGGAGCCCTTAGAAGAAATGAACCAATTCTACAGCGGGCGAGAGTAAAGCAACTCATGAGCAGCCATGTAGTAGTCTCACTGATGTTCAACCATTGCCGCCAAAGAAGAAATTAGCGACAGAGAAGTATGAAACAGATGAAACTAGAAAAATGACAACTAAAGAACTCCAACGCTTAGTACTTTTGCAGCAGTATAAAACGAGTGTAGTGCAACAACAATACTACGAAAAGAAGTTGGAAATGATGCAGCAGCCTGGGAAATCAACACCAAAAACTGTTTCTGACGGAAATCAAACGTATTTTATGTTGTAAAGATAAAACTTCATCAAAAGGTGTTATTTGAGTTAATTTTTTTTAGTTTAAACAGAAAAAACTGTTATTTGAGTTGTTTTTAGTTTAAACAGAACAAAACTGTTATTTGAGTTGTTTTTTTTAGTTTAAACAGAAAAAACTGTTATTTGAGTTAATTTTTTTTTAGTTTAAACAGAAAATGTTATTTCATTTTCCAAAAATGTGACTTCATTAATTTCATAAATAGTGATTTTGGTTAAGAAATGCCTTGTAAGTTGTAACATTATTTTTAATTATTAAAGTTGTATATTACAATGCTCAAGTTGTTCCTGATTTCCTGTCCCTGTTGGCGAAGAGCTAGTTCATCACGATTGTGGTCATGGTTTTCTTCATCTTCTTCTGGTATCTCTTCAGCTGGCTCGAAGTCAGGATCACCTAAAGTTTTTGCAGTGTTATGGAGCACGACACAGCTAACGATTATTTTCGGTACATTTTCCAACTTCACGCGACAAACGTATTGTAAGATAGGAAATCGACGTTTCAGTTGGCCAAAGCATCGTTCAATTATTACTCTCTCTTTTTTGAAAAGCTTGTTATATTTTACCTCAGCAGGGGATGTAGGATTTCGATATGGAGTCATGAGACATGGCTCTATCCCATATCCGTCATCACCAAGTAGCACAGCATTAGCTTTAGTTCTTAATTGTAAACACACTTGTGAATTTCTCCATATCCTTGAGTCGTGCACGGATCCAGGCCAACTAACATCAACACTAGTGAACATTTCTTTGGCATCACAAGTGGCTTGAACATTCAGAGTAGACTTGCCTTTTCGATTAATGTACTCATCTCCATGCAGCTTTGGTTTCAGTATCCCCACGTGCGTACAATCGATGACACCAATAGCTGTCGGAAACTTATACTTCCTTTGCCATAACTGTTTTGCCTCTACTATTTCTCTGTTGGTAGTTGGAAACTTTATCCATTCATTCGCGTGAGCAATTATGCTATCAACTACTGTATTCACAGTCCGTGATACCGTTGCTTGGCTAACACCAAGTTCTTGACCGATACCTTTTTGATAGCCAGGATCACTGAGGTAACGCAAACATATCTTCATTCTATGGAAAGATGACAAGGCGCCTCCCCGAGTTTCTTCAATGGTGCCTAAAAATCTGTCCGCAAGCCACTGTACATTTTGTTCTTCAAAACGGAATAACATCTTGAAATCACGATCAAGTGTGGGTAAACAGGGCATGTATTGTTTAACATGCCTCACATCCACAAAATCTGCCATCGTGCTGAGAATCGGACAGAACAACCTTTCTCTTCGAACTGCAGTCTGCTACTGACCAGACTCAGCTTTTTCGAAGCATATGCTCTTTATATGAAGTAAAAGGTCTTCTTTATGTATAACCATTTACTTTTATGTGATTATAAGGATATGCTTTTGCTCTAAAAGTAGAAGCTTTTGCTTGAAATTTTTATGAATACAAGTAGAAGGATTTCCTTCATATTTTGCAAGTATAAGCATATCCTTTTCTTTATGAATACCGCCCCATTGTGTTGTAAATTGGAATGGGGAATGTAGTGGGGCTTAGCCTTCTTTCATTATGGGAGGAAAGGGAAATTGGTCTGATCTTGAAGGGAAAAATGGGGATGGAAACAATGTTAGAGAACGATCATTCAGAAATCACAACAAAAGAATATCATGTGAATAAGTTGAATCCTATAAGGATTATTAATGATCAGATTAGAGAAATAACACCGTGAGCGAAGTTGAACAGAATTCATGAATCGTAAAACTGAGAAAAAACAGAAAAGATTCTCTTAAACGAATAACCTTAAATGAAACTTTGCATTTTTAATAAGTACGTAGTAAATGACAGCTCGATAAAGAGAGGTAATATAAATACGAGGGTTTTCTGCAAAGTCAGTGGATCAAATTCTGTCTTTAATAAGCTCACTAATTAGCTCAGCTGTTATGCCTCAGTAGTTCCCTGCGTAAGGGTTCTGTGAAATATATAAAATTCTAACAGGTATGGCAGTCAGCTCTATGATTCCTTAATTATTTTGGTGGTGTCATTTACTACGTACTTATTAAAAATGCAGTTTCACTTGAGGTTATTCATGTATGAGAATCTTTTCTGTTATTTGTCAGTTTTAATATATATATATATATATATATATATATATATATATATATATATATATATATATATATATATATATATATATATATATATATATATATATATATATATATACATACATACATACATACATACATACATACATACATACATACATACATATACATACATATATATATATATATACATATATATACATATACATATATACATATATATAAGGAGTCAGGAGTCAATCCATATTAATAATCATATATAAGGGGAAGAGGACACACACAGATGTACAAGCTGACTTTTTTCCAACGTTTCGTAATTATCCATTTAATTACTCCACCAGGGCTCTTAAAATGAAACATAAAATTCCTTGTAAAATTGTAAAAACTAAAAATTAAGAATTTAAAATGGTGAAAATTATTCTTACCAAGTTTAAGAAATATATACAACATTAAAATTAAGGGAATGAACACAATTTAAAAAATCTTTACATTAAAATAAAAGGTAACAGAATATACAGTAAACTAAAAATGAAAATAGCAGAGAACAGGGTTACAGAACAAAAGATTAAACGACGACTTAGAGGAGTGACAGCGTTAAACTAAACGTTAACATAAACAGCAAATACACAGGAGATGGGGACGTATGAGTGTTTATCGACGGAACAGGTTGTTTAATAAAAAGCGATTAAAAAATAACAAGGTCTTGAGAGTTGGTGGTGGTATGGCCCAAAATGGAAAAGTCTTTATTATCGATGTCTGACAAATTTTGGAGTGGTTTCTAATATTGGAATGTTCTGGGTTTAAAATTCTGCTACCAGTACGGAAGCTTACGCCACGATGAAAATCGATACGCACCTTCAGAAGTCTGTTGGTGGATCCCACATTGATCCCTGTTTGACATTCAGGGTAAGTATACTTATAAACAACACCAGAGGACATATAAGGTGATAATCGCTCTTTAGTTTTAAAGAGTGAACCGATGGTGAAAGGGTTCTTGGGAATTAAATTAATGGCAATGGCATAAAAATGTTCCTGAACAATTTGTGTGAACGTTTTATGAAATTTGAGGTAGTGAGTAAATGGAAAGCATGCGGAAAACTTCATTTTTGGGACAGTTAAAACTTTTGGTTTTGTACTGAAATGTTTGTTGAGTAGTTGATATAATAATTTCCTGTAGCCTACTCCAGCTTTGCAGGAAAACAGTCATTAAAAAAAGTCAGTTGAAAACGTAACTTCATTATGGAAAAGGGTCCAGTTCGACTTAAGGACGAGTGACCTATGGAGAAGGGTAGAAACGGAGTTGGATTTCAAATTACCAAAACAAGAGCTATAAAAGTCGGTAGCAAGTCCAGTAAAAGTTTTATTCCTAAAAATCGTGGTATTAAAACTGTCGTGTTGTCTGAAAACTAGAACGTCCAGGAATGGGAGACGGTCTTTCACCTCTTTCTCAATAGTAAACTTTATTATGCTCTGGTGTGTTGTATTACATATTCTACGAAGAGGTCAGCTTCATATTCACTTTTAAAGAAGCCAAACGTATTGTCAACGTACATGGAATAAAAAACGGGCTGGAATCTTAATGGGCAATTATCGAGCATGTGCTCCTCCAGGGAGCACATGAAGACATTAGCAAACGTGGGGCCAAGAGGAGAGTCCATGGCTATGTCCTCTACTTGTTTGTATAATTTACCTTTAAAAATAAAAACATTGTCCAGCACTGCGAGTTCGAGTAAAGTTTTAAAAGTAGAATCAGGAACAGGAAACGGCTTGTTAAGAATCAATCCAATAGTTTCTCCAACAGGGATATTAGCAAATAATGACTCTACGTCGAGATTGGCCAAGAATAAATCAGAATCTTGTCGAAGAATGGTTTTTTTGAATATTGCAAGCAGTTATTTGATGAATATTTATTCTTAGTTAGATGCTCCAGCGTGGGTGCAAGAAATTTGGCTAATTCATAATTTGGTGTTTTAAACGAAGCAAGGATATATTTTATAAACAAATAAAGCAGGATTTATCAAATATCTGGAAAGACGAAGAATTTTAATGAAAGTTGCCCAGACCAGATCTGCACGAATATCAGTGAATCAGGTTATACAAACCGGATAGAATAAAATAGAATGTAGAATATAGAATTTAGGCCAAAGGCCAAGCGCTGGGACCTATGAGGTCATTCAGTGCCTGAA
>NC_089755.1:5961977-5976977 GCF_040412425.1 Macrobrachium rosenbergii
AGAGAGAGAGAGAGAGAGAGAGAGAGACGAAATCTTTCTGTTTTTAGGATTATCAACATACTAACGAGAGAGAGAGAGAGAGAGAGAGACCGTTGTAACCTTACTGTATTTAATGACTAATGAGAAAAGAGAGAGAGAGAACTCGGAATAGTCTAAAAAAAAAAAACAGGCGATTTTCATGAATTGACGAGAGAGAGAGAGAGAGAGAGAGAGAGAGAGAGAGAGAGAGAGAGAGAGAGAGAGAGAGAGAGAGTCAGTGGAACCAAGTCTCATCACAGCCCCCACAGACGAAAAGGAAAAGGCTGATCTCTTGCAACAGGTGAGAAAGACTCTCTACAAAAAGCATTATATATAATGGGAAGAGGACCCAGTTAGTTTAGCTTTTCACGCGAGGGGAAAGAAAGTGGCGCTTTCTCCTCCAGGCCAAGGGGAAAGAAAGTATGGCATCTCATGAAGCTTCTTCATCTCAGACCCAGAGAAAATAATAAGGCTGAATTTGAGGGTCATCAGGAATTTCCTCAGGTAAAGAATTTCGGGGCATTTTTGACAATGAATTCGTGTGTGTGTGTGTGCAAAACTACCTTCATTCCTCTCTCTCTCTCTCTCTCTCTCTCTCTCTCTCTCTCTCTCTCTCTCTCTCTCTCTCTCTCTCTCTCCTTCCCAAATGACACCCGTGTAACTCCCATTGACCTTATCAGGGACCAAGTTCCCCTATCGGTCTAAAGCGCTCACCCCCTTAACGCCACGAGAGCACACCCTGGGAGGAAATTCAAATGTAAATGATTTCCTTTTTATTTTTAAACAAATCTGTGCATTTGTTCACATTGAGAATGTATATTATTATTTGTACAGAAGCCTGTCTATATATATTTACTTTCAGAATGTGTATTGTGGTTTATAAGTAAGCTTATACATTCATTTAAATATACATACACCCAAACACACAAATGGTGGTGTGTATTATGCATCAAAGTGGTGTCTTTTCCATATTAATGTTGTACGCAGTTCCACAACGGCCAAGAAAAATTGCTAATGTTGCTTACTCGTTATTTACACAAGTGAGCCGTTAATAACATTAAAAAAATGCTCATTACATCAAATTCAAAATTCAAAACTGATAAAACTGAATTGAAAATAACTTGTTCTAAGAATCACCTCATCTTTTGCTGCCATTCAACTGGAATTGGGTTCATTTTATAATTTTCATCTAAGATTATCACTCATTATACCAAAGACTCATGAATTCATTACTAGGATTATTCTGGCGTCACAACTGCAAAGGTCACCGACGCCACTACAGCCAGGGAAATCTGCGATTGCCATTTGAGCTTAATGCCTCATCAGTTCATCAGTTTATATCACTTGGCGAAATCAGCGTCTTCCCTCCCACGGAATTCCTCCATCTATCAGCCAGTCGTATCTCTGATACCCAATCGATCACAGTAAATTGGAATAACTCCCCTGCAACAACTATTTGTCGTTGTTCGAAGCCCAAAAGCAAAGACGGAGGAACAACAAAGTGGATCGAGTGTAGTACAATAAATCCTTAAAAAGAGAGAGAACAGCTGAGACGCTCTCAAGGATTCTGGATTCATTAAGACCCAGTCAGCAACTCCTCCCGTCTGTCTGTCTGTCTGTCTCGCTTTTTATTCGGGTCGTTGAAAGCTTCTAAAAAGGTGTTATCAGTTTCGGGTGGGTTCCCCTGTCTATTGGTTTTGGAAGACTGTGATGATGATAGGTCATATCTATTTAAGTGTTTTTTTTTCTTCCCTGAAAGCTGGTAACTGAAAGAAAAAATTTCAGTCAAGCATATATATATATATATATATATATATATATATATATATATATATATATATATATATATATATATATATATATATATATATATATATATATATATATATATATATATATATATATATATATATATATTAATGTGGGGGCTTGGCTGATGAGTTTATTAATTAAGTAGCATAATTTATGAGGCCCTGAGTTGCCAAGGACACACGTAACCTGTCATTTAAAGCTAAAAGTTAACCTCAAAGACAGACAATTATTTAATGGAATAAGGCCGCCAGCCGGGAAACCAAAATACAAGGGATAAAGGGTTACCCAGCAACACATGGATAGCATTATACCCCCCTTACTTCCCAACTGGTCCCAACAAAGAAAGAATGTGTAGTTAGCGAGGAAATTACATGAACTATCGCCCACATCGGACACAGTCAATTTTCCCTTTGTTTCACGTAAAGTTTTAACACAACGGATGTCTGTACTACTATATATCGTATGCAATATAGTACTGGTAAAGGCTATTTCCCTTCTGAACAATGGGATCGAGACACAAGGCTGCCTGAATACTGAAAATTACTTACTTAACCTTCTCTAATTCCTATTTACTGCACGGGAATAGTTTACACAGTTGCTAAGCAATATTAATTATTCTTACACTAGACTTCATAAAAGTAAATTGTTTATACCAATATCGTAGACGGTGCCGAAGAGGGAAAACAAAGAAACTAGAAATACAGAAAGAGATACTAGAGAGTCGAAAAAAATTTGGCAAATTTCAAACTTACCATTGACGTAGGTCGCTGCGCATGCAACTGACGATCGGAAGTCTTGATAATAGCCGTCGTCTCAGCTCACTAATATTAATGAAAACAGTAAGAGGGCAAGCACAAAGAATTTGTTATACCCCACGCGTGCGCATTCCGCGCCAGCAGGTCTCTCTCACCCGTCTCTGGTCAGACAGGGCAGCTGGAAGCTTCAGTACCCTATGCCTCGGGCAGCTTGAAATTTTGACAAACATCGCCGAATGCATAGGACAAAGCAGAAGGAAGCTGAAGACCACCTTTACTAGAGGTATATAAATATAAATATATATATATATATATATATATATATATATATATATATATATATATATATATATATATATATATATATATATATATATATGGACTTTGTTAATTATCTATTAGCAGAGAAACTAATGTGTCAATAGTCTACTCAAACAAAAGAGCAAACATAAAAGCAATTCAGTTAACCAAGCAGAACTTAGATCTCAAGTAAAAGCTACGAATATGAACACCTTCAATTATTATGACAAGCTTTTTAGAGACGATGCCTGTCTTCCAAAAAATAAGTGACTATCTTTGTCAACACTTACTTAAGCAGCGGAAACCTTAAACCATATTCCAACTTCCCTTCCTTCGTATATTTCCATCACGAGTTTATAAAAAAACTCTAAAGGGATCAACCTGATATGAGGGACACTGTTACATCGCCATTTCCGCTGAATTCCATCACTTCAGACGATTCTGAAATCCCGCCATGTCTACCAATTGTGACTCTCGCCGTTGCGATTTACGAGACCAAGTCTCCATTCTTTCATGTAATGGATGTACATGTTTGGGACACACACACACACACACACACACACGGACATTGTCCAGGGTCTTCTCCCTCAAAAGGATTCCCCAACTTCTCTCGTAACTAAGAATTTCCAACACAATTCCTTAGGAACTCATTTTCGGAGAGAGACATGTGCTAACTTGGAAGTCTCATTTAAAAGTGTATCTCATTCAGTAAAGTACAAAGCACATATGTAATCCTAACTTGACATCGCATCTCAAGTGATGGAAGGCAGAGAGGTTTCCACAGTGAATTTTATCCGTAATATGTTAAAAGCTTTTCCGAGATCTTTTGCAGAGCCAGATCATTACTCCTCGTTGATGCAAATATCCGAGAAAAATGGAGCTTTCAATCATAATTCTGAAACTAGATCTTATGACCAAATATCGGAATAAAATCTATTTGTGGGGACATATATCGACGGTCCTTCAAATATCGTAAGTTCGTGGTTCTCGAGTTGTTGGAAGTTGCAATCAGTTCCAACTTGGAAAACCTGAAGCCATTCCACGCTGCCTGAGCCTCAGGGGGAAGAGGAATAGCACGGACATTTCATCCACCTCGATTGAGGTCACATTCGGCAGTGCGGAAGCGCCCTTACGTAAATTGGTGGTTAATGAAAAGTCGTGACTTATGAGGGTAATTTAAAAGTCCATTTCATACTGAATTTAAACTACTGACTTTGCAGGAGCTCTTGTATTTAAATCGTCCCTCTTTATCGAGTTAGTATTAGAATACGAAGTTTAAGTATCATTTGAAGTTATTCACGTATGAGAATCTTTGCTGTCTTCTCGGTTGGACGATTCATGAATCCTCTTATCCTCTGCTCACGGCGGTATTTTCCTAATCTAATTGTCAATAATCCTTATGGGATTAAACTTATTCACATGTTATTTTTCTCTTGTGAATTCTGAATCATCATTCTCTAACATTCTATTTCTCCCCCCCCTTTTTTTTTTATGAAATCAATTTCCCTTGCAACTGTAAAACCAGTCACATAAGCATCTGACACCGGAACGCGCGACTGTGCTTCTGTAAAGGTTGCTGGGCACAGGCTTTCCCCGGGGGCTGTTTATATCACATCCTGATTTACTCTACCCTTTAATTTCTCACTCCTGTTTCACAAGACCTGACGCCAGCGGCTCTACTTTTCCCTTGGTTCTAGCTTTGGTGGTTTAGATAGAGCTGGCTTTGTCTAAATCTTGCCCCGAGATGGTGTGAATGGGTGTATGAAGCCTGGTGTGGGCCTGCTGACTTGCCCAACCCAACGTAAACGAAAAGCAAGAATATGGCAATTATGGGTCATAATTCTTTGTGGTATTTGTATTTTGTGTGTGCATGTGTATGTGTGTGTGTGTGTGTTTTTTTTTACGAAATTAAAACCTACAGGAAAGAAATTCCGTGGACCTAATTGTCGAGAATGATAGCTGGAGACGCTGGTGATAAAAACCGTAATAGAAAAAGTATTATAGACGTCCAGGTAACTTATCATTCTCGAGAAACACGTGTCTTCACTATAATGAAAACAAGTCACGTAATAAATACGTTTATGTATAATAAAATTATACATCTCAATGAATGGGTCAAGGGGGCTGGTTTGTTTACATTCTACGAACTCTTGCTTCAGAGTAACTGACATAATTGCCAAATGCTGATCTACTGAGAGAGAGAGAGAGAGAGAGAGAGAGAGAGAGAGAGAGAGAGAGAGAGAGAGAGAGAGAGAGAGAGAGAGAGAGATTATAAAAGGCTTAATAAGATTGGGTAAACATTTTTCTGTTTGTCTTCTTATACAGAGGCTCTTAAGGGAATAATGTCTGAATAAGGGATAGGAATGAAAGGCTTTTATTTCTCGTTGGCTGAAAGCAGATATTATCCAACCTTCCTTCCTGTCGTATCCACCGGAATAATATTTTCACTACCGAGATCAAAAATAACAAATAACAATGCTACAAGCCGCTTCTCCAGGCTTTACTTGTCACCACTTTGCACATTTGTCAGACGTGAGACAATGACTTAGCAGACTTTTATAGTTAGATTAATGTCGACGCTTGCAAGAATCCCCAGTGGACATTATCCCCATCTCGTCAAAACCTTTTTTTTTTGTTTTTCTTATTTCATCTTTCACTTCAAAATCCCTGTTCACGTAGGGGCCATAAGAGGAATTCAGTGACAGATTAAACTTGAAGCAAAGGCGATCAATTTCTCTTGTTATTCATCAAGTAGGGAATAGAAAAGAATAGAATATAGAATTTAGGCCAAAGGCCAAAAGCTGGGAACTATGATACGGTCATTCAGCGCTGTAAGGAGATCGAGAGTTGAAAGGTCTGAAAGGCGTAACAGGAGGAAAACCTCTTGCAGTTGCACTATGAATCAATCGTTAGGAGAGGGTTGAGGAAAGTCAGATGAAAGGAAGAGAATACGAACGGAGGTACAGTAAAAGCAATAAGCAGCGAATATAACGAAAGACAAAATCGGTTTAATTCCAGTGTCACTCCTGGTGGCCGTCAGGTAAAAAGCATCGACGAATATCCCCGATGGATGAAGGATTCTCGTTCAGCGAATCAAAAGGAATAGAATTCGCCCCATTTCCATCATGGCCGATCTTTCAATGTCGGTCATCTGCCCAGTTGCGAAACAAATTTGCCGCTTAGCCACGTTATGCTGTACGTTCACCCAACGAGAACCCTGTCGTCGGTAATGACTCGGTTCCCAAGGTAATGACTCACTTCCTAAGGTATTGACCCACCTCCCAGGCAATGACTCAGTCTCAAGGTAACGACTCAGTTTCAAGGTAACGACTCAGTTCCAAGGTAACGACTCATTTCCGAAGGTAATGACTCACTTCCAAGGTAATGACTCAGAATGACTGAGTTCCCAGGTAATGACTCAAGTTTCCAAAGTAATTACTCAGAATGACTCAGTTCCCAGGCAATGACTCACTTCCAAGGTAATGACTCGGAATTACTAGGTTCCTAGGTAATGACTCAAGTTTTGAAAGTAATGACTCACTTCTAAGGTAATGACTCACTCCCAAGGTAATTACTAACTTCCAAGGTAATGACTCACTTCCCAAGACAATGACTCACTTCCCAATGTAAAGACTCACCTCCCAATAATGACTCACTTCCCACTAATGACTCACTTCCCATTAATGACTCACTTCCCATTAATGACTCGTTTCCAGGTAACGATTCAATTCCAAGGTAATGACTCAGTTTCACGGTAATGACTCAGTTCCGAGCTAATGACTCACTTTCATAGTAATGACTCAGTTCCCAGGTAATGACTCAGTTCCCAAGGTAATAACTCACTTCCCAAGGTAATAACTCACTTTCCAAGGTAATGACTCAGTTCACTGACGGAGTCAATTTCTGATTCAATCATTTTCTCTCCCCAAAAACGACTAAGAATCGAGTGGAATCTTTCATTACTGCACTACCCAATGAAAAATGAAATGAAGAATGAATCGTTCATTGCTGCTCTTACGAATGAAAAATGAAATGAAGAATGAAAATGAGAGGCCTATTCAGGTGGGGGGAGGGAGGGATGTCAGATGGAGGAATCTGGATGACGGATGAATGTAGTTATCATCGGATCTGTTTCACAAGAGAGGTTCATACATCCGTCGTTAAGGTGTTCAAGAATTAACGTGATTATTGTACATTTTGTGGTTTTCATAAACGGACACATCCTTGTTAAAGATATATAATATATATATATATATATATATATTTATATATATATATCATATATATATATATATATATATATATATATATAATCAAACACTTTAATAAGTGTAATAAAAAGTTCCTTCCAAAAACAAAGAAACAGGATAAATCACTGCAACTCAACGAATATACATCTTCCCCAAGTATATCTGTCGAAGCACAGAAGTTCAGTCACTATTCTGTAACATGACAAGCAGCAGCATTTGGCGTATGGCAAAACAAAAGATAATGAAAAGAAATTAATATCAAAGAATTTCATTTATCCCAGTTCACTTGAGACACAAGATATAACAGAATAAAGATTATGTAAAAACTTATTTTTTTATAAAAACGAGAAACGCAATACATTTTTAAACGGTTGTCCCCTGAATATTCCACACTGAGCATTGCATTTGAAATACTCTCTCTCTCTCTCTCTCTCTCTCTCTCTCTCTCTCTCTCTCTCTCTCTCTCTCTCTCTCAAGGACTTTAATTTTTTTAACCTTATGTGGGGGCTAAGGGGAAGGGAGTCCACTCGAAGTCGTGGCTCGGGCTGGCTGCTGAAGAATCAATAATAACTCAGGGATTTCGTTTCCCATTCCTTTTCAAATTTGCATTTCGGAAATACTCCTTTTCATTCCTGCCGCTGCCTTTTCACATTCTTTCGCTGCTTGCTTTTCTGATACGCACACACGTATACATAGGCTACAGTATGCATACGTACATACAATACATTATATTGTGTGTGTGTATATATATATATATATATATATATATATATATATATATATATATATATATATATATATATATATATATATATATATATATATATATATATAGAGAGAGAGATAGAGAGAGAGAGAGAGAGAGAAGAAGAATCGAGAGAGAGAGAGAGAAAATCGCCAATATCAGAACACCTGCCTCTCCCCTGAACAGAAAGTAGTTAGACCTTTCCCTCATGGCTGGAACTCCAAATGCAGTATTCTACGTCGTCAGAATTTCCCCGACCCATTTTCACGGTTTAGCTTCATCTCTCCATCAATGAGTTCCTTTTTTTTTTTATTTCACAGTTATCCGAGAAATCCAGTAGAGTCACCTTTGTCCAAAAATTAATATTCTGCGCAGTTACTCAATCGTTTGTACTTCGGGTTTGCGGTAGGTTATAAATACTGGACTAGTTTTGTGTCCACGAGGCTGTGAATGAGTATACGCCATTTCTCTCTCTCTCTCTCTCTCTCTCTCTCTCTCTCTCTATATATATATATATATATATATATATATATATATATATATATATATATATATATATATATATATATACACATAAAAAGAGAGAGAGAGAGAGAGATATATATATATATATATATATATATATATATATATATATATATATATATATATATATATATATACATACAAGGAGAGAGAGAGATCATTAATCTTCATTAGAGCTGCTTCTTTATTTTCCAAATGCCTCTCCAGAGATTCCTTCAAAAGGAAGACATAAAAAGCCTTCAGTAAACAGGAGGAGAAACCCCCACCATCTTCCATTTCAAACTTAATGTAAAAATAATGGTTTTTTGTTTTCCTTTACTGATAACAGAGATAAACCGGTTCCCATAACGGCTTTTTAACATTCTCGTCTAAGTCTCAAATAACCACTTCTTCAAAAGCAATGAGCCTAAATTGAACGGGTCTATTTATCAAGGACAAAAATAAAAACAGATTTTATGAACTTGAATATGACTTAGACGAGTTATGATATCGTGATTGATTTCATTTTTTGATACATGTCTCATTTTCTAATGTTGGTCTTTGTAGGAATCCCCGAGAACTGGAAATATGAATCTCGCATTATATATATATTTATATATATATATATATATATATATATATATATATATATATATATATATATATATATATATATATATATATATATATATATATATATATATAGATCGATAGATAGATAGATAGATACAGGTGAATTAAACACTAACACACATTATCCGCATTCCTCATAAAATTCCTCAAACCCAAACGTGAGGCAGGAAGGCGTAAACACAAAATACCAGAAATATTTCCAGAGAGCTTTTATGAAGAAACGAAAAGAAAGGAATAATGAAATGAATGAAAGTCTGAACCGCCGATATTTGGGCGCTCTGTGTATTCCAAGCAGCCTTCCGCCATCAGAGGCGATTCTCTGGAACAATTACCGCTGGGAATTGATTCCCGAATGCCATGATGCTTCAGTGTTATCACGGTCAGAAGATTCCGGTAGGAATAAGTGACTCAGGAATTTATTCTAGTGATTCCTGATTGAGTAATTTATGTAAATTCCGCTGCAAAGCTAAGCGTTGGGACCTATGAGGTCATTCAGTGCTTAAGACAGTGAAAAGAGAGAGTTGGAGTGGCTGGACAGCAATATGGAACAAAGGTTAGAATAGAATACAGGATTTAGGCCAAAGGCCAAGCGCTGGGACCTATGAGGTCATTCAGCGCTGAAAGGGAGATTGAGAGTATAAGGTTTGAAAGGCGTAACAGGAGGAAAACCTTCCAGTTGCACTACGAATCAATTAACAGGAGAGGTTGGAAAGTAAGCTGGAAGAAAGGGAATATGAACGGAGGTACAGTAAAAGGAATGAAAGGGGTTACGTCTAGGGATCGAAGGGACGCTGCAAACAACCTTAAGTAATGTCTACAGTGCACCGCGTGAGTTGCACTGAAGGCAGTAACCGCTGAGGGCCAGTTATTCCTGATGTAATTTGGTATGATTCATGAATCATGAATAACGCAATGTTATTGGAACTGAAAATTAGAATTAAAAATAAATATCAAAATTAAAATTAGAAATGAAAATAAAAATATAGATATAAATTGAAAATAACATTTAAAAATGCAAACAGAAATGAAAACGCTCTGCTGGTCCTCATTTCATATTCATAAAAGACAAAACCTCCCACAGAACATTTTATAAAAACGTGAGCTTACAATAAAAGAGATAAAAAAAATTAATAAATCCAATGACAATTGCCAGGTATTTAGCAAGCCAGGGGTATTGCAGTATTGAAATAGAGCAAAGCAAAGTTATCAACTGAAATCGCATGTTTAGACATGTGAGCAGATATTCTGTTATTATAGCTAATATAATTACATCTTAAGTAAGAGGTCATCAAGAACCCGGAACGCGATGTAAGACGGGAGGAAATATTATGGAAGTTGAATTAAAACTCAGAAAATAATACAGGAGGGAACTGAATTGAAACTGGTATTGAATATTTAGATATGTGAGCAGATATGCTGTTATTATAGCTAATATAATTATATTTTAAGTAAGAGGTCGTTCAGGAACTGAGAAACCGTTGCAGGAGGGAAGAAAATATGAAGGAAATTAAAAGCAGAAAATAATCCTTCAGGAGCCGAAAGGGAGCCAACGGGGAAAGCTTCCTTCAGAAATGGAATCGTTGAAGTGTTTGAAGACAACTGTTGCTCCATCTCATTCCCTGTCTCTGCTCTTTGTCACGTTTCCGACTGAATTGCGAAATGATTTGGGAAATGATTCGGGAGGAAGGTCATGAAACACAAACACCTCCCGCTGGGACAGAAAGTGGCGTTTGTTTCGCTGCTTCATTTCGTCATCAGTATCTCTCGATTTGCAAAGAGGCACAGGAATGGAGCTCTGTTGTGATTTTAGATGGTATGCACTCTCTCTCTCTCTCTCTCTCTCTCAGGTAAAATCCCTGAGCAGAACATTAATAACTCTGGAACAAAGGACACTTCCCCATATGTAGGATAACAGCTAAAAATGGTGCATGAGAGAATGTAAAAAACAAAATAAAAAATGGCGGCGGTTTTTGCCTGAAAAAATATGAGTGAGTGTCTGTGCAAACATTCGAATCCGAAGGTCGCCATCAAATCTGGGGATTATTCCGGTTGTTTTCTCTTCTCTATAAAATGTCGCCTGGAAATTCAAAAGTGAATGTCGGAAGAGCAAAAAGATTTAGGCAAATAATTGAATCTTCCTGTATGGTAAGCCTCTGTGTCTGTGGCTCAAATTGTCATGGAACCATTTTCAGAGTGTTATATGGTGTGTAAAATGATGCATACTTTTTTTATTCTTTTCCTTTTATATACAAATTCTTTAGCTTTTTTTTCCTATTATATTTATATATATATATATATATATATATATATATATATATATATATATATATATATATATATATATATAATATATATATATATATATATATATATATATATATATATATATATATATATATATTATATATATAATACTATATATATATATATATATATATATATATATATATATATATATATATATATATATAAATAATGTATCTATATATAAAAATTTATATATATACATATATGTCCATATATATATATATATATATATATATATATATATATGTGTGTATGTGTGTGTGTTTCGTGTGTACTGTATGTATGTATGCATGTAAGAGTATGCATAATAATCACAAAATAGGATAACAAGGCTATCCACATCCTAGTGGAATGGTCCGGGAAACAAAAACTGTGCTTCGCTTTAGTATACTTTATGGCCATGGATTACGAACCACAGACCATAAACTCCACAACACAAAGATAAAATCACAACCCGAGGTTAAGAACAGGGTTATGGTACATGGTATACATATAACATTCATCAACCCAGTTTTCTCAAACAACATTTAAGACTCCCCATCAGCCATGCAAGAAGGAAACAGAATCGGCAAGCGTTTTGGAAACAGGACCAGTCACATTCCATCAGACAGGCAGAGGTCAACAAGAGACGAAAGTTGCAACTTTTGACTGCGGGACTGAATGAATGAAAGGGCGTGACTTTCTCCCTGGCTATGAAACTTACTGAGGAAAGTCAGCAGTTACACGGAAAGCGGTACTCAATTGACTTTTGGTAGGACCGGCCAAAATATATAAATTGAATAGAATATAGAATTTAGGCCAAAGGCCAAGCGCTGGGACCTATGATGAGGTCATTCGGCGCTGAAACGGAAATTGAGAGTTTAAAGGTCTGAAAGGCGTAACCGGAGGAAAGGGTTGAGGAAAGTCAGATGGTAGAAAGAGAATATGAACGGAGGTACAGTTAAAGGAATGAAAGGGGCTATAGCTAGGGGCCGAGGGGACGCTGCAAATAACCTTAAATAATGACTACAGTGCACCGCATGAGGTGCACTAACGGCACTGCCCCCTACGGGGCAAAATATATGAAGGTCTGTCTCAAAATATGACCAAGATTTTAATAAGGCCAAAATGAATGTTAAACTATTATGCTCAAGTAATAGAATGAGCTATTCTGAACTGCAGTTGTTGGAAAACTAAAATAAAGAGAAAGCTGACGGTTAAGAAAATTGAATTCATATTGCAGTTCTTTAAATATACTGTATAATGCAATTTAGCTTCTAATACCTCCCACAGTCTTCCTTTCTCTCCTAAGACTCCCCATCAATCATGCACGTCAGGAAAGCTCTCGAGATGACCATTCACCGGAGCTTCGGAACTTTTTGAAATTCCATTTTGCGAGCGTAACTCCCTTGGAGGATTTTATCCAAAGTTCACTTTCCCTTGCATGTACAACCACATCAGATAAGAGCTTAGAATGAAACAGCTCTCCTAGAAACTTCAATAATTTTTCGGTAACTTTTTATTCTGCTTTGCAAATTATTTTCTGTCTGGTACGATTTTCTTCCAGCTGCAATAATTCGGCTTAATTTCGATCCTGAATGGGCTTATGTATTTCAAGATGCCTTACGAGAAAGTACAATACTTATTACTTTCAACACTTTGTTTTGAGGACTATTGAAATGCTTATTATTGGCAGAACAATGATTAAAAAATGGCAGTGAAAAGATTAGATGTCAGACTTTCATTGTCAATCTAATCTCAACCACATTATTAAAAACTATATAATTCACACAGCGCTGAGGTCAAAGTATAGAAGCTTCTGAGGAAGACAAAACGCAAGTTCAAATTCATTTCTAGCTATACTCATAAACTGCAAAGTCAGTTCATTTGTCGGCAGAAATTGGCGGATATCTGTGAAAACACATTCGTCTAATCTTCAATCAGTGCGATGCAATACCAGACTCGGAATTAGATGAATACTCAAGGCATTTGAGAGAGAGAGAGAGAGAGAGAGAGAGAGAGAGAGAGAGAGAGAGAGAGAGAGAGAGATGGAAACGTTCGGGCACATTTCCATTCAATCATCAAGCGGACATTCAATAATCCAGACTCAGTGAAATCTCGCATCCAGCCTTAGTCTTCTAGACTTGACCATCTGGTCATTTTCCAAGTCTGTTGCTCACCAGACTCTTCTTCTTCTCTTAGAATTCTTCTCTTAGAATTAAATTGCTATTATTAATTATTATTTTTATTATTATACCTGATCTAAAAATGAGACAATGATCTCTTTTCATAGGGGTATTTTTACCTTATTTTTCTAACACGTCTCTTGAGCTTTATTCCAACACCAAAACCTTCAGCTTTCCTAACGCATATTGCCTTTTATAGTTAGCATAAATAGTTTCAACTGCATTGCAAGATCACTCTTATCTCAATAAAGATATCTAAATGAAAGCCCAGCCAACAGGACAGACCATCTTCTGAAAATAGATATAAAAGTAAACTCTTTGTACCATATCCCCAACTTACGACAGTACTTAGCGCAATTAAAAATGAAACTCAAACAAATAACCCTCTAATGGAAGCTGCGTAACTACCGTAAGGAAAATAAAAAAATAAAAATAAAATAAAATCTCCTCTTATGGAAGCTACGTAGCCATTTCCTAACAAACCCAGTGGCAACTTCCACCCTACAACATTCAGTCTGATTCCGTCTGACGCTGAAGCTTTTAACAATTTGGCCTCGCTTTCCATATGAATGTATTTGTGCTTAATTGAGATCTAAGTGACATTGAATGCTTGGTGTTTCTTGGGTCGCTTTCCCTTCCGTATGTGTGAATTATTCTTAGAGATGATAATGAATCTTCACTCATGAATTTTCACTTGACTCATTCAATGTTTCGAGTTCTGAGACCGACTTCAGTTCAGGGAGGTTCGAGTGGGTTAGAACTCTGAACCTCACTGGAGAAATAGGGTTGTTGTTTAGGGGTTGTATGCTGAAGAGAGGTTGTGATCACAAATTGAAGCGTAGGCAACAGTAGCTTTTTCTTCAGACTTGTGGTGCTGCTTTTATTTCGTTATTTGGTTTTATTATGCATATATAATTGTATATATATACATACATACATACATACTGTATATGTGTGCATACACATACATATATATGTATATATATATATATATATATATATATATATATATATATATATATATATATATATATATATATATATATGTATATATATACGTATTTATATATTTTTTTATGTAATTGAGATTTTTCTTGCTGTAGAAACCACAATACGCTTTGATCAGAAATAATAATAATAATAATAATAATAATAATAATAATAATAATAATAATAATAATAATAATAATAATAATGGTGAAAAAATCCACACTGATTTAAATGAAAATATGAATTTAGAATATATATTTAAAATAAAAAGATATATTTTTATAATAATAATAATAATAATAATAATAATAATAATAATAATAATAATAATAATAATAATAATAATAATAATAATAATAATAGCTCTATAAAATATCAAATTATACCTTTGAAGACTTCCATGTCGACTGCCTTTTTTGAGAAAAGACTCAACCTGGCGTCACCCTCTCGGGAAGGAAGGAGAGGAAATAGAATTAGAAGGAGGAAGAGGAAAAGGAGGAGAGCAGATGCTTTGCACGATT
>NC_089755.1:5979477-5994477 GCF_040412425.1 Macrobrachium rosenbergii
AATCTATTAATTGATCTGTCAACCGTTTCATTTTCTCAATCGAAATCCTGTTGGACACCTTACCTGGCATGCTAAGTAACAGAAAGTCCCTATAATTCTTCCAGTCTCATCTAACATCTTTAAACATAAACAAAGTAGATAATATTCTTCTCAGCCATTCACTCAGAACTTTTCCCTTATCCAGAATTACCCTACAAATCCTGGTCAGCCACAAAATATCCTTTTACTAACATACTGCAGCATCTCGCGTGTATTGTTATCAGCCCTTGTCTCTTCCCTTTCTTCAACCTTTTAATTCCTATTGTGATACCCTTAACAGAATCTACTGCCCAAGCGGACGAATTAGTCCGCTAATTAAAATACACGTGTAATGCTGTTATTTTGGGTTGGTACTTCTGTCTGCCCACATGGACTAATTCATCCTCTTACTAGTGCTTCTTCCTGACTGACTCCGCCCATTATCACCAACATCACCACCAGTACTAAACAATCTTTCGGAGGAGGAGGATGTGTTGATTTTATCCTCGATACAACATAATTTTTTGTGTATGATGGATGAAATACAAAGTAAGTAGAGTTATTTTTAAATTATTTCTTGATAAATGTATATATTATCTTACATATAAATGCAAAATAACATGTAAATACTATTTGCTTTGTGTTTTATTGTTGTTTTTAATTACTGGACCTTTTAGTCCAGTTGGGAACATCGGAGCACTGATAATTATAGGCCTAATTAGTCCAACTGGGCATAGCAAAGAAAGACCTTGTTTTCTTACAACATATCACTTGATATACTCAAATATAGAGATTGTTATGTACACAAATTATTGTTTGACATCATTGCCAACATCTCTGCGACCACAGTCATCACTACCAAAGCCACAACTACCACCATCATCGCTGCAACCACTGCATACTAACCATCATCACTATCATCACTTTTTATGACTATCTACATTACCTCTTTGTCTAGATATTCCAAAATCTATTTTCTATGGAAGAAGATTGCACAAATTAGCTGCCAGAAATTTGGAATGCATTCAGGAAATTGAACTAAATGAAGTACTAAGTGAAGAGGAACCTGATGATGATATTAATGATCCACCTATTACATCGGAAGACTTTCATCAAGATATAGAGACTGGTAGGTTTATTCTAAAGAGTAAGGTAAAATGACTACTTTAATCTCATCTTTGAAATGCTTGTTTTTACTTAAAAAAATGTAAACAGTACTTGAAATTATTGGTAACTTTTCAAGCCTAATGTAGAATAAAGGGGCTGTTGACTATACCGGGGAAGAGGGAACATAGTTGAAAACCAGAGTTACACAGTATGTCTTCAGTTTATCTTCAATTTATTTTCAATTTATTTTCATTAGAAGAGGATTAAGTTCCAGTGCTTGAAGATAGATCCACATTTGATGCTGGAATCGAGGATACTCCTCATTCCTCTGATGAAAATGAGACTGTTGTGCTAGAAATAAGTGCTGCTTCAGAAACGCCAGGAACATCATCAGGAGCCTCTACCAGGAAAGTAAGAAGTAAATCAAAACTTTCTGCTACTTCATGGAAGGTAGCTGATTCTGAGGTATCTTCATCACATGATTATCTTGGCCAAGATCCAATATTCAATGATGACCTACGGCAGCCATTTCAGTATGTGTGTGACTTCCTTGATGATGACATTATGGACACTATTGTAGCACAGTCAAATCTCTATGCAATTCAAAAAATCCAAACAAACCTCTAAATGTTGACCGTAATGAACTAGAACAATGGCTGGGTTTGAGTATCTATTTTTCAATAAGTAAACTTCCGAATATCAGAATGCATTGGTCAACCCAGCTAGGTCCTCTTAGGAAGTTGCTGCAGATGTTACGAGTCGTAACAGATGGGAAGAAATAAAATCAAATTTCATATGGTTGATAATTCGATCCTCGATTCAAACCCCAGAGGAAACAGGGACAAATTATTCAAAGTCCGCCCCCTTGTTGATAAACTGAGAAGCAAGTTTCAGCAAATCCCGATGACTCAAAATCTTTGCGTTGATGAACAACTTGCTCCTTTCAAGGAGATAGTAGTTTCAAACAGTATATACCTAGTAAACCGCATAAATATGGGTATAAGTTTATGGTTCTTGCAGACAGTCGGGGTATGACTTATGATTTTATGCCATACACAGGGAAAATTGATCCAGTCGAAGACCAAAATGTTCCTGACCTTGGTGCTAGTGCCAATAGTGTGTTACATTTGGCTCAAGTAATCCCTACAAACTGCAACCATCTTTCATTCTTTGATAACTGTTTTACCTCTGTGCCACTCATGCAGCACCTGTCTACCAGGGGTATTTGGTGTTGTGGAACAGTCCGGTTCCTCGCTTGCCAGGAATAAAGAATTCGAAGGATGCAGAGAAAGCTTTAATGAAAAAGGTAGAGGTTCATATGAAGAGCTAAGAAGCACAGGTGAAGGATGTGAGGTTACCTATGTCAAGTGGTACGATACTAAAATTGTGAATATTGTGTCAACTTTCGCAAAAGCCAACCCCATCAGTAAGGTCTCCAGGTATGACAGAAAACTCAAGTGTAGTATTGATGTAAACTGCCCTGACATTATTTTGCAGTATAACAAGTCAATGGGGGAGTAGACTTGGCAGACTGCCTTATTTCCCTATAGGATAACTATAAGGTCCAAGAAATACTACCATCGCCTTATTTTCCACATGATTGATATGGTAATAGTAAATAGCTGGCTACTTTATCGACGAGATGCTGGAAATCTTCATATACCAAAGCCAGATATCCTTCCCTTGCAGTCTTCAAACTGAAAGTTGCATTTGCTTTCATGAAAGAGGAAAGTCCTCAGGAAACCTAAAAGAGGCAGGCCATCAAGCCTAGAGGGTAAAAGTAAAAAACGAAAGGTAGGACGACCTGCTCAGGCAATTCCTGATAAACCTATTCGATCTGACCTTGTAGGACATTTCCCAAGTGTTGATGATATAAGGAGGATTTGCAAGAATCCGGGATGTAAAGGAAAAACAAATATTCTGTGCATGAAATGTAAAGTAAACTTGTGTCTCAATAAGAATAACAACTGTTTCCTAAAATTTCACACACCATAAGTAGGAAATGAGATGATAAGGATTTTTACATCTTGCATTAGTGTTCCATTCAAAGGAGAAGCATGTAAAGAGGTTAATCAATATATATTAATGCAGTTACTTTCATAACATTTTAAATTATTCAATTACATTCTGATATCAAGGAAAATTACAAGGCAAACATTTGAAAGACTAAATTACTAATTGATCATTTTCAATGTTATGTGTAAAATAATGACAAGCAAGCAGCTATTATTTCTTATTTATGGACTTTATTCATGTATAAACTTCCTACAATAAAGTATTAAGCAAAATATAAAACAAGTAGTTTGATAAGAACCTATGTTTTTAGAATATTGTTGCTGAAGCTGTAGAACAGATTGGCTGTTCTGATGCCCGACTGGACTAATTAGTCCACTAATTCTAATTTAGTAATAATAACATAAATAATTAAAAAACTTATATGAGTATATATTGGTGCTATATGAAACCATTGAACAGGGAGAAAAAATTTTTTCTTCTAAATAAAAAAATTGGGCAGTAGGGGGTTAATAGAGGCGATTCCTTCATGTGCAAAATTCCTGGGCTTACGTGGCCCTGAATAAAATGAGGTACGGGAATTATAAAGATTTCTCAAAGACGAATTTGGGAATCGTGTTAAATGAGTTTCTTGTGCTATTGTTAAGGCTCTTTAGAGAGAGAGAGAGAGAGAGAGAGAGAGAGAGAGAGAGAGAGAGAGAGAGAGAGAGAGAGAAGTCAGTGAGCAAAATTTGCTGGGCTAAGTCTTGGGTTCTTTCTCTCTTCTGGGAAATGAATGAAAGGGCGCGGTCTTCTCGTGGTTTACTGACTGGGGAAATAAAACGGAATGAAATGGAGTTTACCACATGCTACGCTTCATTGAGGAGTTAAACAAACGCAAATGCTAGACACAAGTTTTGGCTTGTGTGGCCTGAACAAAGTCTTACGCCATTATAATATTTACTCGGCAAAGTAAAATAATATGCTTGCCTAATGAATTCCTAACCTCTAAGAGGGACAGAGAAAGAGAGTAAAAATAATTCCAGCAATCCGTAAAAATTTGCTGGACAAGTAAGCCCTCATGGCTTCTAACGTGTGTCTAAGTTTTCAAATGGAAAAAATGTCCGGATCACATGGGGAGGAATACCCACACTATTTCCTGTTGGGCACTTTGAAAGTCACTTTTCATGCTACCTAACTAGCCTATAGTGAAAGACACGCAAGTTATCATGCATTAGCTATCAAAGCTTGTGGAATAGATAGTAACTCTCTTCTCTATAACTGGGTTGCATGCACACGGTCTGACAAATTCCTAACTCTGTTTCATTCAAGATTTTGGTCACACCTAACATAAAATAACAGATAATAACACTGTGCTTACTGTGGAATTGGATCGCTTGTGCACTTATAAGGGGAATTTACGCTAGTAACAGATTCGTTTCTAATCTTGCAACCAGCTTCTAGCAAAGCTATTCAGCCATAATTGCTATTGCTATTGCAAGGGTTGGGGGCAGGGGCGCCAGTTTGCAAGGCGATCTGAGCACAAAGGTCGCCACTGATATGGTTCTAAGCTGAAGGCTAAGGTAACTTATCTTGCGAAGGTGAATCCTGACTCTAACAATGGGTTCAGGTAAAACCTTATGCAAAGATTTTGGCTGAGGGCCTTCTCTAAAGGGGAAGTTATCAGTTAAACATTTAGGTTTCACTTAATTAATTATATTCACATTAGCAAAACACACATATCAGAAGTATGCAAAGCATAAATTAAGACAGGTAACAGAGTCCTGTCGTATAATAAGGTTAACAAAAAAAAATGGATAATTCTCTGAAGAAACTCAAAAGGCAACCCTCTTCAAAGGGCACCGCAGGGGAAAGGAACAGTGGTTATGGCACACAAGATGATAAACAGATCCACAGCAGGCTAACTCCTATCTGCACTCAAGAACACACTTGTTACTTAGCTGCAGTAAGGCACTTTGATCAGGGAATCGAGGAATTGCACAGAAGGTGCTTAGAAAGGACTCGATTCTGATAACTTGGATTTTAAACAATTATGTTACACTTCACTGGTTCATAAATTCAAACAACACAAAATAATAGCAATACAGGTCTTGTTGTAGGTATATCGTACTATGAAAGGAAATGGAAAATAGCAAAAGATTGACAGGGATGTGACTGACACAAGAACCTTGACTCTCGAACATTACCTTCTTCGGAAGACGGATTCCTCGTCTTTGGGGGCGCCAGTGATGGAAGGTAGTGTTTAAGGGGATTCACTACAAAAGTAACTTAGGCTCTAGACAGACACATGGGACAGCAAGGGGCAGCTCAGGGGAGCAAGGGAGGACGAAGTGTCCTGAGTAAGTTCCAGCGTCTTCTAAGAACAATGTGCCCATGTGATGCCCTTTTATAGCATCGGGAGATTAAGAGCCTGCTCCTTGTAGATGGTGCTGTATGGCAGCAGGACCACATTTTCTATAAGGGTCGCACACGTGGGACATGGGGTCATCCGGCCCAGGTGTTCAAGATAACGCCAGTCACATGAGTCAGTTGCTAAGCGCGGGAGCCGCTTTCTCTTTTGACTTTTCTCCTCTGCCGGCTTTGCTTGCCTCAGGCAGGATAACCATCTCTGACAGAACAACACCTGAAATCAAGGTGTTTGGGCAGTCACTTCGACAAGGAAAAGGAATTACGAGCTCACCCAAAAGGAGTAAGAGGAGTCAAATCGGGGCAAAGTTTACCCACAGTTAACCTTTACGGTTGAAATGAAAACAATGGACATCATTTCAAAAGAATGTAAAATATTCTTATACTGTATCTTACTTTACTTCTTGGAGGATGAGATGGCATGTGCCAGGTTCACCTCATTACAATATATACACAAAAATAAAATAATAATGATTGGTACATTAGCATGAAATAAAATTAATGACTACTGAGAACAATTCTGATAATTCTCTTGACTTTGCTGGTTATCGGTTTAAGTTGATAAAATTAAATTGTTTCTCTATTAACCTGTGATACATTCACATAACCTAATGCAGAATAAGGTAACATTACAGTCTGCACACACACACATACACACACTGATATATTACACAAGTTCTTCATTTTGCTCAGGAACAAACGAATTCCGAAAAACATCGATATCTGAGACACTCAAAATGTTGGCCTTTACCTTATACATCTAGTTTACATATCAAAGACCAAATAACCTTCATAGGACTTTGACTCTTTGTAAAATTCACTCAAACATCAAATGTCTTTTTGAGCAACAAAAGCAAACATAAGGTATAAAGACGAAGTTTTACGGAATTCGACGATACAACTGAAACTTATTCTAATATTTTTTTTAGTTGGCTCAAAGTTTCTTCAGCGAATGGAAGCTCATTTTGTAAGTAAACATTCATCGCTTCTGGGGTGATTTACCTATAAAGAAAATAAAGAAAAAACTGGGACAGGAAAGTTTAAACAAACATTTTGTTTATCTAAGAAGCAGGTTTCCGCTGCGTCTAGTCGAAAGGCTTATGTATTTCATTAATGAAAGAATACATAGATTTTTTCCCTGTGAGATATTATTTTACTTGATGTGCAGGAGAAAAATTCTGATGTATTTGATTTCAGTTGCGTTTTTTGCCTCAGTTTTTTTATCTTGTTATGTTTTTCTAATCGGAAACGGTAAAAAAAGCACAAACGTAGGGGGATGTGGCCTCTTTTCTACAAGGGGGAGTTGGAGCGGTTGGACAGCGAGATAAAGAGATCCAGAAAATAAAGAAGATGAAGTAAAAGGATCTAAACGTGGAACTGGGAGAAAAAATCAGGTACCCTATGAATGAATAGTTAGAGGTGTTGGGCAGCAAGACTGAAGGAAGAAACAGGGAATGAAGGTCAAGTAAAAGACCAAAACGTTGGTGCAGCTAGGGACCGAAGGCAAACTAAAAACATCCCATAGAAATGCCTACAGTGCACCACGTGAGGTGCACTGACGGCACTAACCCTCACTTAGGCATATACACACAGTCTGTTTCAGACAGAGATATCGAACCAAGCAGAGACGAGTCTGAGATAAAACAACTTTTTAAGTCATTGAGGTTTTTAGCTCTTGGAAGATTCCGCTGGTTTTTTATTTCTTTCTTTCTTCTTTTTTAGCTTTCTCTAAAAGAAAACTATTGTGCCGGCTGTGTCTGTCTGTCCACACTTTTTCTGTCCGCCCTCAGATCTTAAAAAACTACTGAGGCTAGAGAGCTGCAAATTGGTATGCTGATCATCCACCCTCCAATCATCACACATACAAAATTGCAGCCCTCTAGCCTCCTCAGTAGTTTTTATTTTATTTAAGGTTAAAGTTAGCCATAATCGTACTTCTGGCACCGCTATAGGTACCAACAACCCAGGCAACCACCCGACCGTGGCTGAGTTTCATGGGCCGCAGCTAAGAGTTCCATGGGCCGTGGCTGAAAGTTTCATACATCATCATACGCTGTACAGAAAGCTCGACTGCGCCGAAGAAACTTCGGCCCATTTTTTACTTTTTTTTTGGGGGGGAGGGAGATTCTTCTGCCTCTTATCTTGGCCAGGAAAGTTTCCTTTCGAGAAGAAACTATTCCTCATCTTTCTCCTTGTGTCAAATTCGTCTTCCTAATGGACAGTAAATCTTACAATCCTTTTCCAGAGTGGCGTTTATTTATTTATTTCTCTCTCTCTCTCTCTCTCTCTCTCTCTCTCTCTCTCTGCCCGTTTCAGATCCTTTTTTATGCTTTATCTTTCACATGTGCTTTACACTTTCTTCATTTTTATTTCACTGTCACGAAATTCGCAGAGAATTTCTGGAAGGATGAAAAGAGAATTGAAGGGATTCTTCTTTAGGGTGGACAGCATTTTGAACAGCATTTAACAACATTTAACAGCGCTTTCGAACAGCATTTTGGAACTTAATTTTTTTACAGCATTTTTGCACATTTTAACAGGATTTTTGTCCATTTTACAGTATTTTAGAACAGCATCTTTTAACAGCATTTTCGAACGGCATGTTTAACATTTCCGAACAACATTTAAAAGCACTTTCGAACAACATTTAACAGCACTTTAGAACAACACTTTAACAGCATTTTAACAACACTTTCGAACAAAAATTTACAAGCACTTTCGAAGACCATTTTAATAGCAGTTCCGAACAGCATTTTAATAGCACTTCCGAACAACGTCATTCAGCAGAATAATCGAACATTTTAACAGCAGTTCCAAACAGCATTTTAATAGCACTTTCTGTCAGGATCTTTCAACAGCATTTTAACAGCCCCTCGAAACAGCATTTTAACAGAACTTTCGAATACCATTTTAACATAATTTCCGAAGAGCATTTTAACAGCACTTTCGGACAGCATTTTCAACATTTTGGAAAAGCATTTTCGAACACCATTTTACAGCATTTCCAAACAGCATCTTTTAACAGCATTTCCGAATAGCATTTTAACAGCACTTTCGAAAAAACATTTTGACTGCATTTCTGAAAATCATTTTGACAGTATTTCCGAACGCCATTTTGACGGCACTTTGGAATAGCATTTCGAACAGCTTTTTAACAGCACTTTAGAACAGCATATTTAACAACACTTTCGAACAGCATCTTTTGACAGCATTTTAGAACAGAAACTTTTAACAGCATTTCAAGCAGCATTTTCAACAGCACTTTCGAACAGCATTTTCGAGCAGCATTTTTAACAGCATTTTCGAGCAGCATTTTAACAGCATTTTCGAACAGTATCTTTTCACAGCATTTTCTAACAGCAGACGATGTGTGCCCATTTATAGTTGGGTGGACTGGTCGGAGGTAGGAAGGGAGATATCTACTGGACTAGCAAACGTGAGCCCTGTGCTGTGATGCGTAACCACAACTATATATATATATATATATATATATATATATATATATATATATATATATATATATATATATATATATATATATATATATTTTATATAATTTACCATGACACCAGGACTAAAATGTGAAAATAAAAACTACAAAAAGTAAAATAAAAAATATTCCTCAGGTAAAGAGAGATTTAATCACATAAAATCCAAAAGTCTAAAGCAGACAGACAGACAGACAGACAGGTCAATGAGCAGATGACCCCAGGAGGTAAACAAGGGTCAAACAAAAACTCACTGAAAAGGTCACCAACTATTTAATCAAAATAATCAGGCCGTGGAAAATAAAAATATTCCTCAGAGCAGATACAAAATAAATTAAGATACATCAAGATACAGGACACATTAAGATACAGACTACATGAAGATAAACAAAACATTAAGCTACAGAATACATCAAGAAAATGCCTCTGGATTTATTAGAAGAAGAGGAATATTCTGTATTCCCAGAGGAGGAGTGAAGGGCCCTTCAAATTCTTCGGAGTTTCGAGTGGACCCTACGTCTTCGTAAGACGTTCCTGGGAAAGGGGAAAGTCTGAATGTATATATATATAGGAGGATATATATATATATATATATATATATATATATATATATATATATATATATATATATATATATCCTGGGATATATATATCAATGCAGCATGGAGGAACGAGTGCTTGAGAATAGCACAAAAACCGGGACTTTGAACAAGTACTTTTGTAGTTTATTATACATTTTCAAGTTCACACTGAATACAATACAAGTTGACAGAACTTTATATACAAAGACAGAAGGGGGTACAGTGTGTTAATCTGGGCAGCATGTTCTGTAAACAAAAAAGACAGGGACAAAGGATCAAGGGATAATCCAGGGTGGAGATTAACATTCCTGGTGCACGTGGCTTCAATAAACACAGTCTCCAGAAGATTCTTCCAACGGTCATTGACCATGTAGATTATCAATGACTTACCCTAGTTAACCGCATGGCCTGTCTTAAGCCAATGATCTGCAACGCCATTATTTGATAAGCCTCTTGAAATGGCATATTTGTATTGGGAGCTTCTTACTTTCAGTCCTTTTGATGTTTGACCAGTATAAATCTTATTACATTCTTTGCAAGGAATACTGTAAACAATATTGTTTGAATTGGGTGGGCTGTTCTTAATTAGTTTATTTCTCAAACTTTTATTATTTTTAAACACTAATTTAATATCAATAGTTTTTAAAATGGGCACTGCAGGAGTGAGATTAGAATGAAATGGTAAACAGAATATTCTTAAGTTCTTTCTGAATACTGGTTGGATTGTAATATGTTTTTTCTGCTCTATTTTACAATTCTAAGAAATATGGAGGGTAACATAATAAATCTCCTATTTTATCGATAATTTTAAACTCCTCCTCCAAAAATTCAGGGCTACAAATTCTAAGGGCTCTAAGATACATACTGGAAAATGTTGACACCTTAATTTGTTTAGCATGGTTAGAGTAAAATGAATATATGACAAATTATTCGTGGATTTCCTATATACTTTAAAAAAAAAAAAAAAAATGTTTATTTCTAATAACTAAGACATTCAAGAATGGTATACAATTATTTTCTTCATATTCTATCATGAACTTTATGGATGGTACAAATTATTAATTGTGTGCAAGAAATCAGGAATATTTACATTTTCTTTCAAAATACAAGTATATATATACACAAAAAACATTGAGCTACAAATGTCGTTTAATCTCTCTTTCTCATTTCCCTTCCCTATTTACCCTTCCGAAAGTTTAAGGGGCCATCAATCACTCGACGCGGAAACGTAAACTTTCTCGAATTACCAAAAATATGACAATTGCCCTTTTCAATGACCTGAATTTATGGGATGGACTTTCGGGCTCAGTGTATAATAATTCATCCCCGTCTTTCATTCCTCTTCATTTAATCCCTCCGTGTTATATCTGTTTGTTCAATTTGTCTGTCGTAACACTTCATGAATATATGTTCGTAAGTCTGAGTGGGTTTGAGAGGGTCCTTGCTATAAAATATGTAATTTAGAGGAAGTAGACAGATGAAAATTGTGTGTGTGTAGATATATGTATATATATATATATATATATATATATATATATATATATATATATATATATATATATATATATATATATATACATATATATTTCATTCGTCCGTTGTCATAAATAAAAAGAAACAAATTAATTATGAAAATCTAAAATAACAAAAGGTTCTAAACTACCCAAGATACTTCACGTAGAATGGAAGAATGTTCATTCTATCCTGCGCTACGAAATCTCTCAATCTCCCGCTCTTCAACTTGCTCTCTCTCTCTCTCTCTCTCTCTCTCTCTCTCTCTCTCTCTCCTCACCAGTCAGTCTTCTCTGTGTAAACGATCTCCAAAGTCCTAGGAATGTCTTTGACTCCCTTTTGTGATGGCTGCCTATTCTTTCTTTCTCAGCTCTGACTCCTGAAATTCGTTAGGTCTGTTACTCGTGAGATTTAATATGAGTCTGTAAAATCTATGCCAATAAAAGTAAAAATATTTCACAGAACAGCCTTAGTAGGTCGTTGGGTCATATTCCTCTTAAGGGCAAACTATTTCCGAATTTAGTCCACGTTCCTGACCCCAATTCTTACGAAAGGGTGGCAGCACATAATGACTCTTCTCACAGCCGGATTCATTTGAAAAAGAAATCGTTACGAAAGTATTTTCGACGCAAATCTTCAGGAAACTCAGTTTGTATCGAACTCAAATCAAAATCTATGATGTTATAAATTACAGTAGAATTCTATAATTCTTGAACTTTATGTGATAAAAAAATCAGTGGACTTCTAAATTATTTCGCAAACATAATGTTACTAATACTTTTGCTAATAAAATTAACATTCCCTTGGAAGTAATTAATAAGCAACTGAATATATTTCATAGAACAGCCTTAACAAGTCATTGCATGATATTCTTATTGAAATGAACGCGGTTTTGGAAGAGAGAGAGCTACTTTGCCCAGAAGGTTCACAAAGACATTGTTAACCCTGGTCCCACCCCCAAAATCTCTCTCCCTACCCCCTCCCCCAACAAACTACTAAGAGAGAGAGAGAGAGAGAGAGAGAGAGAGAGAGAGAATACTGCAACCGCTCAACGAGAGAAAACTCTCATCATGAGGGAAAAACATCTCAATTGCATATGAATCAGAAGGTGAGGAAGTCAGGGGAAAAAAAATTTAAGAAAAAGTAAAAACTGCGCCGAAGCTTTTTCGGCGCAATCGAATTTTCTGTACAGCACCCGCGGCCCATGAAACTTTCAGCACGGCCCGGTGGTGGCCTATCCTATAGCGATGCCAGACGCGCGATCATGGTTAATTTTAACCTTAAATCAAATCAAAACTACTGAGGCTAGAAGGCTGCAATTTGGTATGTTAGATGATTGGAGGGTGGATGATCAATAAACCAATTTGCAGCTGTCTAGCTTCAGTAGTTTTTAAGGTCTGAGGGCGGACAGAAAAAGTGCGGACAGACAGGCAAATGGCCATATCCATAACAGTTTTCTTTTACAGAAAACTAAAAGTTCATTTTCAGAATGAAATGCTTCTCTTCTCTAGTCTTCAGATTTTTGTTTAGTCTTCGTGGTTTTATATTATTTTCTTAGTCTTGTTTTGCTGCAATGGATTTGGATTTACAGGAGACCTAAAAGAAAAGGATAAAGGGAGGAAAAACCAAATTCTACCCACAATAAAGAGAAGACTTGAGAGGAGGAAGTGAAAAAAAGATCGTTTCAAAATTCGCTATCTTCCGAGTCGACAACGTTTGAAACTCTACAGGAAATCTAAAAACTTCAAAAAAAGGATAATAGAAGGAAAAACCCAATTCTATCCTTAATCCAGAGAAAACTTGAGAGGGAATATACACATATAAATTCGAACAGAGTTATGTCATGAAGGTAATTTTCCGAGCAGAGAAAAGACCCAACTTGGGGAGATAATTCGCGCCGTTTCTGCAGTTCTCAGGAGAGAGAGAGAGAGAGAGAGAGAGAGAGAGAGATCTTTCTTCTTCTTCTCCGGTTCTTGAAGATTTATGGAGACCAGTTGTTTTGTGGGTGAGTAGGGGGTTGGGAATGGGGGGTTGGGAGATGCTGAATTACAAGGTAACTGTTTATCATTAACTGTAATTCAACCAAAAATCTCTCAAGATCTCTCTCTCTCTCTCTCTCTCTCTCTCTCTCTCTCTCTCTTTCCATAAACACACACACAAATATTATATACACACATATTATGTCAGTTCGAGACTGACATAACTGAATGACATAAGGGCGCGCGAGAGCGCTTCCGTTGAACTGGGCTGATTGGTAGCAATTGAATGTTGCCCAGAGTGAAATGAAGTTACGATTGACGCTTGAGAACTTTTTGGCTGGATTTGTGAAGACATTTCTCATCTCATTTTAATTTGCATTGATAAAGAGTTAGTTTATATTTCTTCAATATTCTGCGTGAAGCAAAACGTAGATGAATAAATGATGATTTTAACTAATACATCTAATAGCCATGACCGCTCAGTTTTAAGAAATGTGATGAGAAATCCTGACTTTATATTAATAAAGTTTATATTTTATATTTCATCTACATTCTACGTATAGCAAAGCATGAATGATTATTCTAGGTAGTATGTCTAATAGCCATAACTGCGCAGTTTGAAGAAATACGATAATAAATACCGACTTTATTTATTTTGAGGTTAAGTGATAAGACAGTTTCTGCCCGAAGTGGGTGAAGACATCATTCGTATCACAAACTTTCCCTGAGAGATCGGCTGAGCTTTTTTTTTTTTTTTTTAGGGATTTCATATCTGCTTGGGACGATGATTCAGAGTTCGTCAGATTAGGCCAGTAGTTCTCAACCTCGGGGCCATGGCAAGAATTTAGGGGGGCCATGGTGGGCTGTTGCAAATTATACATTTCTAAAATATGCAGAGGTTAATTGAACTTTTTCCCAACCAAATTCAAATTTGCTATTGTCCGATAGTCTTTTGTAGTCGAGTGATGTGTTAAGCATATCAAGACAGAAATCTATCAAATATAAGATAATTATGACTGTAAACTAATCTGTAATAAAGCAAGGGTGTTCTCTTCATCAACATTTTATTTTTTTTATTTATTTATTTATTTTATTTTTACCTTTTTTGGTGGGGTGGGGTTTGGGAAAAAAATGAAGATCTAAAGGTGGAACTGGGAGAAAACCCCACAGCTGCACTAAGAAGTAATAGTTAGAGATGTTGGACAGCAAGACTGAAGGAAGGAAGGAAGAGAATGGAGGTAAAGTAAAAGGCTAAATTGCGGGTACTGCTAGAGGCCGAAGGGACGCTGCAAACACCCGTTAGTAATATTTTGAATAAACTGCTGGTACTCCATTGTATTTATTATGTGGTCACTTTGGTTAAGGGAATATTTTAGCTTTCACCTAAATGATTCCCTGGGTAGGGAATTGTAGCTGTCAGCTTGACACGAGATCTGAAATAATAAATGAAAATAAAAAAGCACATCACAGCTGTCACAAAGAAATCCCAGAGAGTCTAAGAAGTGCTTCCAAGTCTTCACACCTTAGGAAAACACTACGTGACAATGACTTTCTGGTTGGAGATATTATTATTATTATTATTAAAATTATTATTATTATTACTATTATTATTATTATTGTTATTCAGAAGATGAACCCTATTCAAATGGAACGAGCCCACCACATTGAGCCACTGACTTGAAATTCAAGCTTCCAAAGAATATGGAGCTCATTAGGTAAAGGGGAATACAGAAAAAGAGAAGAGATCTCACTTATGAGATAAAACTTAAAATAAAAATCTCTCTCTCTCTCTCTCTCTCTCTCTCTCTCTCTCTCTCTCTCTCTCTCAGTGACACCTCCAACTCCAGACCAGAGTCTCACAGCCTTGAAATGATGACGACTCAAGTCACACCTGGA
>NC_089755.1:5999477-6004477 GCF_040412425.1 Macrobrachium rosenbergii
ATAAAAGACCTTTTCACACTGGAGGATACCAGACCAAGAATAAAAGACCACCTGAACTACAGAGTTAAGAATTCGAGAACTAAAGAGGCCATTGTGGTTATTGCAGTGACACAGGACCTCTCGTTTAGTTAGAGAAAACAAAAGACCTGTCACACTGAGAAGACTTCCAACCAGGAAGAAAAGACCGTTAACACTAGAGGCTCTTTTGGATTTTGCAGAACAAGATCATATCTTCCTTTTCACTTCGTCTTGTTTAGACTCGGAGTCCAGAGAGAGAGAGAGAGAGAGAGAGAGAGAGAGAGAGAGAGAGATGGTGCTTGGATTATATACCGTTCGTTGACAAAAACGCAAAAAAGGATGAAAAGTTAAAAAAATAACTCAGACATTTAAGCTAAAATCAAATTAGCTTCAAAATAAAAAAAGAAGGCAGACAACTATGTTAAAATACATTACCTTAAAAAAGAAAGAAGGAAGAATTGCAATGCATCCCTGCAACATGCAAAGGAGGTCTTCCGAAGAAGGTCGTGCAAAGAACTCCGGAGAAGCATTGACAACCACTGATTTTTTCCCTTCTTTATATATATTTTTTTCTGGAATTTCACGTAAGGGTGCCACACCTGAAGAGGTGTGGTCTCGTACTGATAGCCGGGGGCGCAGGGGAGGGGGAATCCGTGAGCAGAATTTTGGAATTTTAAAAAGAGAGAAAAATATTCATTTCTACAAATTAAGATATTTCGGATATTCCGGAGGTCTCACAGTTTTGACATGTCATGTAGATTCTCAGGAGAGTAATAAGGCAGATACATCACACATTCACAAACATAGATGATAAAATAGAAGTAAAAAATAGAAGCTGAAACGAAAAAAGTACAATTTATCCACCGAGGCTGATAACGAATTCGTGAGTTCTAACACATTTCCCTTTGTGAGAGGCTGATGGATACATTCCCGGGATCAAAGTTAAAAGTCGCATCATTTCCCCCCAAAAAAACTCTGTAATGGACTTGACTTCCTCTTCCAGACAGATTCGAGTGAGAGATTAGGCCAAATCTACTGTGAAAAGTCATTTGTCTGTTTTTCTCGTTGGTAATGTACCGGAAACTATAATATCCTTTTAACGTGAAATGTTCATCTGAATATCTTCACCACAGATGCCTGCATTTGACTGAACATAAACATAGATTTGTTTCCATTTTAGTTTTCCATTCAATACTCTCCCTATGAACTCTGATGCATCCAACAATTTCTCTTTCTGTACTACTTTCAAACTAACATGACAAATCAAGATATATTGCTTTAATTATTGTTATTATGTGCGTTTCTCAATTTCCTTTCCTATCCTGGCTGCTTTCGACGCCGAGCTTGTAGCATTCTCCTTCTCCAACAAGCTTAATAATAATAATAATAATAATAATAATAATAATAATAATAATAATAATAATAATAATAATAATAATAACTCGAGCTAATTGGTAATAATACAAAAAAAAGTACGTGACTTTCCAAGGAGTTACTCTTGAATACAAGAAGCCTTTCATGATATAAATCCCACACTATATAATGAAAGCTTACTTCACATCATAACATATTTAATTTCCACCTAGATATGCATCGAAACTCAAAGCCACACAGCCAAGAGCAGGAGGCAGCGTAAGTCAGACACAACATAAACAAAACGAACTTGAAGTTACCAACAAGTAATTATATATACCGCCTTCAGGAGTTCCCCCGCAGCCTCTTCGCTTCTTCAACCCAGAACTGTTTTTACAAAGTTTCCAACTCTGAAACAGTTAAGCGGAGGAGAGCGGAAACGATCAACAGACTCACTGTGGCCAGGAACTGCTTCTTCTTCTTCTTCTCTCTTCTTTCGCCAGGAATGGATTTAACACTTTTCGCTCGCGTAAAAGTTGATTTTCGTTTGCACTGAATAGCCTGGTTGTTTCTAAGTGGAGGGTGTCTAATCAAGGTTATTAACAAAAGTATTAAAATGTATGGCATAATAATTTCTATAAAAAATGTAGGTCTGTTTCATTTTGGCTTGGAATTTGAAAATGAAGGTACTGCTGTGCCTCAGGAATGAGTTTTTCTGTATGTATGAACTAATGTGTGTATTATATACTTTTCATACACACACACACTTACACACACACATATATATATATATATATATATATATATATATATATATATATATATATATATATATATATATATATATATATTATATGTATATGCATATATATATAATTATGTGTGTGTATATGTATATATATAGTATATATATGTGTGTGTGTGTATATATATATATATATATATATATATATATATATATATAAATATATATATATATATATATATATATATGTATATATATATCACATCATGGGATATGATATATACTGTATATATATCTTTAATTCTACAAGATTTCCCTGGGAAGATGATGAGTTTCTTAATACTTTACATCATTAGATACACAGGACAGCTTATAAGGGAAAATTAAAAACACATCTTAGCTTATTTTGAAGGCAAAAACAGGAGGAGCTCTTATCATTATTTTAATTTATTTTTTTTTTGTAGTGCCTGTAGGTCGCATTCTGTAGCAAGGAAACTAAAATACACAAAGATTTTTATGATGAATGAAAATCTTGAACAACAGAAAACCTCAAATAAAAACCCTTTCAATAAAAAAATAAAACAAAAATTAAATTCATATGAATTTAACAAGGCATTTCTAGCTTTTTGTGCTGTGACAGAAATTGCATTTGTATTCCACTACAGTTAAACTGCAATGCACAGTAATTTTGCAATAAAGCCGAAGCGAGAAACCGAACATCTCCGATGTGAATAACTATAAGCTAAATATTTTAGGATGAGATAAGATAATATGAAAATCAAGGAATGCACCTCCTCCTCTTCTACACAGATAATTTTGCTCAAAGAAGTTTTTGTCGACGAAAAAAGTCTATGTTAATTATCTATTGCTTCCAAAACAAGAAAAAGCCAAAATTTCCAATAAGGGAAAACAATCATAGCATAATTTTTTAGTTAAAAAATATTTGTTTTCTAATCTGACTAAAATTTGGTTGCTTTTGTAGCATATTCACGATATACAGGCAGGAGCTCCTATGGACTGTAATCTTCTGTATGTTGGAATTTAATTCATGCAAATGGAATCGAATTCGCAGAAAATACCTGGGTCTTGTGGTTCAATTATCTTCTGTAGTTTATTCTAATCTGCTAGTTTATACTGTGTATGAGAGCAAACGCAGAATAACAACAACAACAACAACAAAAATAATAATAATAATAATAATAATAATAATAATAATAATAATAATAATAATAATAATAATAATAATACTTGTAAGGTGACCCTCTGGTAAACATGTTTCATTAGAAATGATGGCTGCATCAGCAAAGCTTATTTGATACGAAAGTTTCTCTCTTTTTCTGATTTCTTTTTTCTTTGGAGGGAAGATCACTTAATAATAATACGAGCAGTGTGCTTTATCAATTACTGGTTAATTCACATTTTCATAGAATTATCTACGTATTTATTTGCGTTCATCATTATACATAACAATTTGCATATAATTAACATCGTTTCCAAAAATCTACAAGTTTCCGGTTGCTGGAATTTGGGAACACGAAGGTAACACATCAAATACGAATAAGGAGATGTTTACATCGTCCATTTACTTCCCAGGGGCATCAATAACCTCTGTTTGCTCATACTTCAAAGTTTGTCTCTCCCCCTCCCTCAACAGGTAAACAGAACTTAGTTGATACAGGGAATTATTCACTTATTGCAAGGCTTCTGATAATTCTTGCTTTTGGTTTTTGTTTGTAGATATAAATCTTCCTTCTTGCGAACTGGGATTTAATATCTTTTTGGATGGTTTAGGCACTTTCTCTCTTCCCTTTCTCTTTTACTTTCTCTCGGAATTCGTAAACCATTGAAGAAAGGGAGAGACTGCAATTGTCCCCAGAAGCTTTAGGAAAATCAAAATTGGAATCATGAGCTAAGACTACTGATATTTCTTTTCATTATTTAATGCATTAATTCTAACCCTCATCTTTTCACATTGAGAATGAATATCTATTAGTTCTTAGAGATCAATAATTAACATTTCTTATTAAGAATCAGTAGCTCCTTCGATCAGCCTTGGATAAGGACCTACACTTAGCATTATTTTTATTATCTTGATAAAACGTCGCCGAACTAAGAGTTTAGAAAAATAAAAGCAGTCTTCTAATTCTGAATGATTTTACGATTCATATCTTTCTGCTCTGTTCTCAGACTGTTTCCTTGCTTGCAGGAAACGACAAAGGAAGAACGAATTCATACTTGAGGAAGACTGATGTCTCTGTAAGACATCAGTACTCCTGAAATCCTTGGAGGTCCTTACGGAAACGGATCTAAATTATGATTTTAAAGACTTTCCAATTACCTCGCTCCTTAACAGTGATACTAGTAATGCACAATCATTAATGCCCAAAGAATCAGCGATTTTGTTCGGAGTTTTCCAATACGAGCAGTAGAAGAAAACTGATTCAAACATTGTATCTTCTCTCTTTAATAAAAAACCTAATTCCATCAACATGAATAACTAGAAGTGATGAGTGAAATCCCATCTTTTAGCTGTGTATTAGCAATCTCAGGAGCGAAATCAACCATTAATTTCCTTATTATTTTATAAATATGATACTGTTCCTCTCAGGAAACTTTATAAAACTACATTCACTAACATATCAATGTCTCTATAAACAGCAGTCATAATTACGGCGTTTTTACTCAGGAGACTGAATCTTTTATTTGACAGTTATACTTTTCCGGACGAATTCACAGGGATATTTACTTTATACATACATATATATATATATATATATATATATATATATATATATATATATATATATATATATATATATACACAGAGACATCACATACATACACATAAACACACACACACATATATAATATGACGACCGTCATA
>NC_089755.1:6009477-6109477 GCF_040412425.1 Macrobrachium rosenbergii
TTTTTTTACGTTTTCCTGGACCCACGAAGTCAGAATCACAAGGCTAAATTACCTTAAATTGTTGCTACCTGTCTCACAGAGAATATTTCAAACTAAAACCACGGAAAAACGTAAAAATGGCGACCTGGCCATAGATCTCGTTTTGCAGTTGCAGTTCCCCCTAGTGTTGCTTTATTGCATTTGCAACTTGCCAGATCAGCTATTAGCAAAGCTAAGCTGGGTATGAGACAATTACGAACCTTTGTGTGTAAAAACCAGCACACAGATCCAGAAAATTCCACGTAAGTAATGTGTTTATCTTAGCAAAACCTTTTACAATCGTGACTGTTCCTAGGAATTAGAAATAGGGACGCATGTAATCACTGAGAGAAAAGAACCGCCGTATTAGATTCATTAATGCATGCCTTTCAGGATAGGTAGTTAGGAAATAACCAATGCTAACCATCCTTTGCTTCGAGGAATAGTGCGAAATTCCTCTGTGTTAAAATCCTTGCCATATTCTTGCTTCGAGGAATAGTGCGAAAGAAATTCCTCTGTGATAAATTTTACTTTGCATTTCGAATTAGCGAACTGTTATTTAGGCGCGAATAAAATTCCACGTCTGACAAGACAAATGAAGTCAGCTTGCATTGCTGAAATTCTCTCAGTGTAGTTAGAATTCGAGTTAGGTGTTAGAAAGCGAAATTTAAACTCTGCTTATAGGAAAATTACTAGGCCGTTGTACTGTTATCCTCTCAGACGACTGGGAAATTCCCCGAATCCCAGACGGTATATAAATATACGGGTTCATTCACCCAGAATCTAAAAATACCTCCGGTGTTGGCCAAACGACCTGCACTCGCACCCCGCCCATGCCCGCGGTGTAGCATTTTTTTTTTTCTCCCATTCATTTCCCAGCAAACATTTTTCTTTGGGTTTCCATTAGTAATTTCTAAGTCCTAAGGGACGAATCGTATTTCCAAGTCCTATGACTCCTAAAATTCTACGTCACACGTGGCGAGAATTTCTCCAAATTCCAGTCCTCAGACTCCTAAATTCTACGTCGCACGTGGCGAGAATTCCTCCAAATTCCAGTCCTCAGAGACTCCTACTAAAATTTATCGCACGTGGCGAGAATTTCTCCAAATTCCAGTCCTCAGAGACTCCTACTAAATTTCTACGTCACATGGCGAGAATTTTCCAAATTCCAGTCCTCAGAGACTCCTAAAATTCTGACGTCATGGTGGCGAGAATTTCTCCAAATTCCAGTCCTCAGAGACTCCTAAAATTTACGCATGCATCGGAGAATTTCTCCAAACTCCAGTCCTCAGAGACTCATAAAAAATTCTACGTGTTGACGTGGAGAGAATTTCTCATTCCTGCGGGAACCCAAAATTAAGTCCTTTTGAGACATTATATAGTGTAGTTCACACACATCTAAGCCCTTACGGGCCTGATCAGTCTAGTTCGTTAGAACAACTCCTTAACTTCACGCTACAGCCGCCAAGTCCGAGCGTGACAAAATCCAACTACGCCTCTTCCGAGAAATATTAAAATTCGTTCGCCAAGAACAACCACGTCTTTCCAAGACACATCCCATTTTAACAAAAGTCTCCTCAGACTAACTAATCAACTGTCTTATTCACAGATCTATTCTCCTGCAGTCTGAACAATTGAGTGTTTCAGATTCCTGCAATTGAGTCTTTTCAGACAACCTGAGTCATTTCAGACATATCATATACCCATTATTTCAAGATGGCTAATATCAGAGCCCAACAAACGAGGATTTCAAATTCTACATGTCCGCTGGGAAGGACATGGGACTATCGGGCAAGATCTGAGAGCATGGGTTCAAGAGCGAGTGGACGATGCCAAGGCAAAGAGAGCAAGAGAATGTCAGAGAAGAGAAGAGAACGAGAGAAACAAGAGAGGAGAACGAATTGCCCCCAAGATCAACGAGAGGCCAAAGAACGTGAGGAGAGAGAGAGGGAAGAATTGCCCAAGAACAACGAGAGGAGAGGAAAGAATTGCAAGAAGAAGGAAAAAACGAGAGAGAAAGAACGAAATGAAGAGAGAGAGAGAGAGAAGAATCGCCCAAGAGAAAAGGGAGGAACGAGAATGGGAAGATCGAGAGCGATTCGCCCACGAGCTCCAGATGCTAGAACGACAGCCCGCCACCCCCAAGAACCTGCCGCGGGAATGAGTGCCCTCAGCCAAGCTCACTCATCATGCCAAAATGGACAGAGTCCGAACCTGGTATGGCTTGAAAGGGCCGAACGAGTCCTGGAGTGCTGCGATCTCTCCCCCGAACTCTCCTTGTTCTCACTAAATTCCTGGGCAGAAAGGCCCTCGTTGCCTACCACGCCCTTCCCGCAGAAGATCGGGGAAACTGGGAAGCCGTACGCCAAGCAGTTACGAAGGCGCATTACGAGATTACCCCCCAGAGCGGTGGAGGAGACGTTGGAGAGAGCAGCCCAGAGAAGCAGGCCAGACTTGGTCCGATTGGGCGTACCATTCGAGCGGCGCTGACAAAATGGCTCGATTCCAAAAATATGCCACTAACACCGCCGAGGTACTGGAGTGGTTTAAATTCGAGCATTTCCTGCGCTACGCCTCCTGCCCTCGCCACCCATATAGTGTAAATCCCCCAGCAACACTCACCGAGTGTTGCCGAATAGCAGATATGTGGGAAACTCACCACCCTCAAGAAGGATCCATGGGGCGAAGATAAATCCCCGTCCCCTCCTCGGAGGTTCAAATTCCCACAAAATGGGAACTGGCAAGCCCAACTTGCCATTATTGCAAGAAAACGGGGCATTCCTCCAACAGTGCCGGAACAAGAAACCGGCTCCTCTCTCCCGGAAAACCGACAAATAACTCTCCTGCGCCTCCACAGGGGCAGCACGGAAAGACTTTAGCCAGACCTTTTGCACGGCGTGCAAGGTTTATGGCCATTCTCCCGCATGGGCGAAAATGCCCACGCAATAATAAATCAAATACTCCCACCGTCGCCTTGGCCGTCACAGATCCCACATCATTAGGCCCTCCCGCCGGCGGGGCCTGTATACGTGGGCCCTCCACGAGGTAGCCAGCCCACACGCCGAGTCACTGCTTTCGAGGACTCGGGCGCACAAATCTCCCTCATCCGGCGGGACAGAGTTCCCTACGGAGCTATCGTCAATAGACGAAAAACTCGTCACGATCGAGGGAATAAATCAATTTAAAATGATACTCCCTACGGTCCAATTGAGAGTCTCAAGACCTCACCAATCCAAAATTTGCAATCTTGCAGCAGCAAGCCATCTCCCGGGAGGCTATGACGTCATCCTGGGACAGGACTTTCAGTCCCCACCGAAATCACGACAATCTAGGGGTCCCCATTCCCGAATCATTCCATGGCGCGAGTAATCCTCCCCGCTTCTCCTCAGCCAAGACTGGCGCCCCTGGGTACCAGGAGGACGTGCAGTCCCCACCAGTGCCACCTGAGTACGATGTACAGTGGCCCCGATCGGTTCCTGATCCACCCCAGTGCCCGGCCCTGCCTCAGTGCCAGTGCCAGGGCCCCAATCAGATCTCCCTTCAGGAGATGCCAAATTCCTGCCGGTGCCACTTGCATGCCCCGAGCAGGGCCAAGCTTTGTCCGTCCTGACCGACGAGCCCAAGAAACCTCTGATAGCGCCTGACTCTGCCCTAGTGCCAGCGCCAGAGCGCTACGCCGATCTCCATTCACGGAATCCAACTCAGGACCCCCTTCCCCCGGCCTGGCACCGCTACCAGCGTCGGTCAGAGAGACGGTTCCTCCCGACCACCGCGGAAGCTCACCTGCAGGTGCGGCCTTGCAACCCGTGCCTGAGCTGGTCATCGCTACCTAGAGCCGCTCACGCCACCCCGACCGCCTCCTCACTGCCTCAGCCCGTCGCCAACGCAATTGCAAGTCAGGATTCTGCCCATCTCACTTGGCCGATGAACTACAAGAGCTGCGACGGATTGTAGAACCAGCACGGAACGCTCCCTAACAGCTGTCGCATCAGCAGGCCCAGGTGGTACTCCGTCATAGAACAACAGGCCCTCCGCTTCCCGGCCGAGGACGACTGTCCCATTAAGAAAGACTCGAGGCGAAATTACCACGGGCGTGGGAATTTCCAGGTAAGTTACAAAGAGCTCCAGAGCTCCCCTTGGCACCTGTGCCACCATTTCATCTTTCGAAGGTCTTGGCACCCTAATCCAGAAGGGGATGTCAGGCCCTCCTCTATCTTCTTCCGTTCCTCAGAACTGCTATCTCTTATCATCCTCTACTAATCTTCCCTTAAATTATCCCCACAAGAGGCAATTAAATACGGGATACCATTCCCTACACAATGTATAAATCATTAAGAATAACAGAGTGAGAAGTGGCAAGCCCTTGCGCCATACCTTGGCACCGGGTGCATGTCAGCCCCTCCTGAAGGAGTCGCGCTCTTCGGGCACTTTTATCGCCCTGGGACTGAAAGTGATAGTCCGGGCCGAACAATTTATAGGCAAAGGACAATAAATTCCCGCCTAACACAATAAAACCTCACTCTTTTTCCTTAGCTCTTCTGCCAATATCATTTACCTTCTTTTAGTCATTTATTTATCTTTATTTTAAAAATCGTGAGTCATAAACTCTTGCCCTTGTGATTTAAATGCCCCTTTGGAAGCTCTGAGGACGTGTCCCGCCTTTCATATGCGGTCAAGTTTCATTCGTAACGTCTTGGTAATTTTCCTTTTGTTATTATTATCCCTTTTCCCTTCCATTCCTTCCAAGATCGCTGTTTGTCCTACCCCACATCTTTTGTCTGCTCACCCCCTGTCATAACATTGAGTAGGCAGTGGACGATAAAATTAGCGTAGTTTAAGGTTAGCGAATTAAAACCTCGCGAATACTCGCCCGCATACGGCTGTCAAAAATCCGTGGGGGCCATCAGCTCGCAAACGATAAGCAAATTACGTTAAAACGAAGATAAATTATCAATGCGAATATGTATAGTCATTACAGTATCGCGTAAAGGGGATGTCATTTACAAAAATAAACGCTGTTTTTCATTTACACAGCCTCTTCAAGGCAGATTGTACTAACTGCATGCATTTTATCTAAAAATTAAGTAACCGTGTATTTTAATTCTGAACAATAACCTTTCTTTTCATTTGTTGGCCATAGCCTCATATACGTGGTCCTATAATCTTAATTAATTCACAATTGTTCGAGTCACTTTATAAAGTTACCAGTGGGTAACCAAATCTAAAGTAATTATTCTTTTGCAAGTGTTTAAATCACTTTGCGTTCTGTTAACGAAAATTGTCCCAATGTGTTATTAAAAGTAATGTCACAGCTTCATAAAACCCTTAGTAGTAAAGTTCATTGCAAGGCAGAATGTAGAGTAACATAAAGCATTTGCCGCTCATTCTTTGAATATCGATGTACACACCCGAAGGAGGTATGTACATCATCTTGTATGGGGAGGTATTATGATTAGCAAGAATTCGCTAGCAAATTGCCTCCCCTCCTTTTTGTTGTTGGTTGTGTTGTTGTTTATTTAACTGCCAGTGATCGATAGACCATCTGTCTATCGACTTAAAAACAAGGGTTTAAAAGATTAAAGGCGCTCCCATTTTTGATAAAGATCTTTCTTCGAGGCAAAAGTGATCTGTCTTGAGCGTTTTTCTTACAGGCAAAGCCTCCCCTGCAGGCAGCAGGTGCAATGAGTCAAAACCCCTGTGTTGGACGCACCCCCTGCCCCATAGGAGGGGATAAAAGGAGAAACCCACGAGGTCTCGAGACACACACGCGGGCTGGAAGATATGGAGTGAAGACGCCCTCAACACCTGGCCCCATCGATGCCCTTGCATCCTAACCACGTGGCCCTTTCCAAAGTATACTTTTCCTCGTGCCCTTCGACCCAAGTGTTTCCACTCGAGCCCACACCCACACGCCATTGCTTGGAGTTTCGAGGAGTCCCCATCGCCTTGCCCCTTTTACGGAAGCCCTTGCATCTCACCACGTGGAAGAAACTCGCCCTCGAAATCGCAAGTCATCCACGGACCGCCTTCTACGCGCCCTCGGAAAATCTGCTAAGGTAAAGTGCCCTGAAGAGCCCCATTTCAGTCACGCTTTTGTCTCGTAATATTTTTAAAGAGAAAGCCAGAAATCACCCTTGTCTAATGTCCGTGCGCCTCTTGCATCGGCAGTATTAATTCTTTATTACTCCTTTGGCACCCTCAGTGCAGCTTCGAATTCATTATTCTTTGTCTATTTTCATTACTGGCGTATAATGTGCATATCTCTCATTTCAGAGGGACCCTATTTCGTGGAAGCTTCTCGGACTGTGTCTGAATCCCCAGTTTCATTCAATCCCGTAGGAAATCCCCTTCAGGATAGTAATCTACTTGAGTTCCTCTTTCCCGTACTGATATCATTTATGTAAATACACTACTTTAAATTTGCCCACGTGTTTTACGTAATATTTCCTCAGTAACAAGAGCCCTATGCTCATATGAAATTCTCCTTTGTTTTCTCTTTTTTTACGTTTTCCTGGACCCACAAAGTCAGAATCACAAGGCTAAATTACCTTAAATTGTTGCTACCTGTCTCACAGAGAATATTTCAAACTAAAACCACGGAAAACGTAAAAATATATATATATAAATATATATATATATATATATATATATATATATATATATATATATATATATATATATATATAAATATATGTCAATAAATTTCCTCTTGGCATTTCGTATCAAGAATAAATTTATATGTTGTTTTGGAGTCAATTATATTTTATGAACTCTGAAAATGTTTGTTTTGACAAAAAATGATGAATATTCATCGGAATTAGACCATTTTAGCGGTGTTAATGCGATTCAATTCATAGGATTAGCAAAAATTATCATTTTTCGACACGGGACGCCAAATGAACGATTCGGTTTTATGTCAAAGAATATTATAGAGTTGACAATAAATAATATTTGTGTATTTATGAAGATTAGCATTTTGTATTTTCTTCTCGGAAGTTTCATATCATAAGTTCCTTCAAAGAATCATATGAATCATATGCATCTTTGAAGACAAATGATTTGACAATATTGGAATGTTTGAGGCCTCACGGGAAATTCAATATGAGTTTTTCCGTGTCTATCTCCTCTTTCTCCGCTTAAAGAGTTACAAGGGTTGAGGTGTCCTCCAGTAGAGCTTAGCTTGACATCGAAGAAGGTGGAGAGAGGACAGCAGTGGCGGCGTTCGTCTCTCCAGAATTTACCGTCACCTTCTCCTTGTGCGGTTGCTCAGAGCAACAACACCAATGGCTGTCGCCAGGACCGGTAGCAGCAGATGAGTCAGTGACAGCACTGCATCCATCATAGCTTGAGCTATAAGCCTGAGCAATGGGACAGGAGCCAGTTCCACCTCTGAAGACATCATGGGAACAGAACCTATCTGCGGGAGAACCCGAGCAGCTCCTCTTCACTGTGACTGTGTCTGCCTGCCAGGGTGTTCTCATAGTCAGACCCGATCAGCACTTCCAGCGGTGGTCGTATGTTTTCCGATCATTGTTTGGTACATCATTTACGAAAGAAGTAAGAGTCTCATCCACTTTATTGCGCAAACGCTGTAGTTCTTCTGACACAGTAACGCGCCATGTAGAGCCATCATCACAGCCAAGCAGTTTCAAGATTGCTGTAATTTTCAATAGTGGTCGATCTTGCGTAGTTGAACCCGACCAGTTATTAAGGCCTGAGAATAGCTAACGCCACTTAAATGGCATATAACAAAAGCGAGTATCACCGTCAGCACGAACTTGAGCAAACTCGGTTAGATTTTTTCAGACAGTAAAATACTTTGTAGCATCAGACTCATCAGTTAATGACACACCTTAGAGGACCTAAGTAAGCTAATGCTACATACATGTTTCTTAGAATTACGCTTCTCGACACGTTCCTCAACAAACAGGAAATGCCAGTGGACTCCTCTGTTGCTCGCTCATGGGCTTCTCGTAAATCAGATTATAAACAGATGCCGGGCATTCTCCTGCTGGGATTGCGACAAGAAGAATTACCCTCCTTTCCACTAGAGTTATCGAGGGAGGGTTCAATGCAGGCTGACAGGTCAGGATGTCAACACGCAATAGCTTCATTTCGATGAAATGTTAGTGACCACTGCAATATTGTAGAGTATTAATCGTGAGCACACAGCAATTATCAGGTGCCAACAGACATACAGAGAGCTGGGAGGTGGTCGATCCGCATCATGCCTCGATGCCCACCGCGAGTACTATTTTGTATCTCGCGATCTGTCAGGCAGGGGATAGCTAGTCCTCAAGGCAAGTACAATTTTCATCCCCACCAAATTCTCCTCTCCTTCGCTGGGCACAGCACCAGCAGATCTTTCCGCGGGCCTCCTGGACAGACGAGTGAGCTGCCTCAGCTCAGGTACGCAGCACAACAGACTGCAGGTCATCTCATTCATTTAGGGTCATGAACTATGGTTTAAAAATCTTCCACAATCACCCACACCAGTGCTGTACTGGTCAATTAAAGCCTTCACATGTTTTCTGTCTGGTGTTGGTTTGGGACAGCATACAGCAGATCCCATGATGACTATCTTCAGTTGTCGAGGTTATTAGGGATCAGGTCTCAGCCTCTGCAAGATTCGAAAGACACCGAGTCAGACCTTCCTCAAACATTAAAAATTTTCGAGGACATAGCGGAGGCGAGCCTGAGTCAAATGAACACCAGAATTACTTAATTCAACAGTAAAACATACGCATCATCTTCTGGTCGGGGCCGAAATGAGCCCAAATCATGAAACTCCTCGTCGCCAAAACACTGAGTCGACAGGCGCGCCCTAAATCAACGCAAGCCAGCCGACTGCCTACACGTGGCGCCGGTGTGCACGAACGGTGCATTTCGATTTGATCACCCGGTGGAGTTGTAGCAAAGGACATCTGGCAGAAATGGAGCCACAGATGCCTGACACAACAGCGACAGCCGCATCATCTCTCGAGCCGACCCACCCGGTATGAAGAACAGCGCGGTTGCGCCGACCCGACAACAGCGTTAACACACCAGCTGAAAGAAATGATCGTTTCGTTGTTCGTGGCCTTGGAAAAGTAAATAACACCATAGGACTCAATGATTCGTTTCACCACAGCAATGAATTGTTAAAAGCTTCCTCGCGTTTTTCAGTCCTCGTTCCGACACTTTCCGTCTATTCATGGGGATGGCACAGCGCCTGCTTCAGCTAATAGCGATCAACAGTAATTGCAACTGACTCAGAATGAGGTTATGGCATCTCTGTGGCCGCAGGCCGAGTGGTACAGCCGTATCTGCTCTCTTTCAGAGACTCAAAGACTTGAGCCTCACCTCTGGTTCAGAGAACAACAAGATGCCATCATGGTGAGCCCCTTGCTCAATAGTTCAGCAAGTCATGAGTGATTTGCAGAACGTTCTGCAAGAATAAAATGATCATTCTGTACCAGCTTTCCAGCTGGTACCAGGTAATGACTCTGTCTAATCATAATTAATACATCAGGTGAAGGAAGACATTTTCTCGGTGCACTCAGAGATGTTCACGCAGTCGCGCTAGTACCTGCCTTCACGTAGTCAGAGCATAACCGTCGGGCGACTGGCGAAAGTCCTGCCGCGACGGAGAGCGTTGCGCCTTGCTCCAGTTAACCCTATAACCAGGAAAGGGTCTTCGTGAATCACCTTCCGCCAAGAGCAGCATTTGACAACTCAACAGCATCCTCATCACGCCTACGCACATGACACAGTCTCAGTGACACTTCCTCATCTCACGACTTCAGCTCAAAGCTGGGATCGGTCTTTCAAGCTCTCACTTAAGTACTACCTCAAAGTTAGGTGTGGTGAGTAAAAAAGAAGCTCAGTCCAGTGTTTGGTTACATTCGAACCGCGTGATTGATGATAGCATGTGCTCTCACCTCTCACCAGCATAGAGCTGGCTCACTGGCTGGTGAGGCTCCGTGCAGAGTTCAGCATCTGTCAGAACAGATAACAAATCCCAAATTAAAATAGCCAGTACTTGCAGCCTTTCTCCGACAAAGACCTGATGATCATAGAGCCAGTCGCCACTCACGGTCTTCAGTCATAGTTGAGTGGCAGTCGCAAACAGGCCGATTGCATTGGAGAAGCCACTGCACCGAGTACCATTCTGTCAGCAGCGTAGGTTTGTTCCCAGAAAATACAAAATTTACTTTATGTCTTTCTATTTGTTCATTTACTTCAATCGATCTTTCTTCGGGCTTCTGTGCCAACTTCTGCTTCTTTTCATATGAGCATCTGATTTGGAAGCGAAAAGTGTCACCTTCTCGAGGGACATATTATGCAGCGCTTAAAAAATTAAAGCTGTGTGAGCATTTCTGTTTGAAAGTCTTTACTAGTAGCTCTTTCATTGTTAAAATGAACTTCTCAGACATGTTTGCTATGGTCATCTAAGCCTCATTATAGCTTCACAGCTGCACCATCTATGACTGTAAGACATTTCACATCTGATACTTTCTTATTTCTGTTAGCAATAAGCCAACATTACATGTACAGGATCGTCACAGCAATATGCTTATCTCCATTATTTTTGTTATATTTTTCATCATAGCATTGATTACATCTGGTATCACTAAATTCGGTAGGTTCCGTATTTTACGGATTTTCAGAGCAAAGAAATAGAATATGTTTCTGCACCACTCATCCGCCTTAGGGTCACCTTCTGTGGCTGAAAAGAAGCTGGACAACAAAAGAACATATAAGTGAAGGCATGAAACACTGATTAGACACTGAGCCGATTAACGTAAACTCCCAGGAGAGCTGTTAATCAGCTCAGTGGTCTGGTAAAACTAAGGTGTACTTATCCGGTGTTTCATTAAAATTTCACTTGATTTTCATGTAATGTTTCTTTTTTACCTTGTTAACCAACTTGTACCGATTTACAGGGTATTTTAAAGGTAGGATGAGGTGGTTACCTGTTAAGAGTATATTCTAACCTAACCACTCTGAAATCCGGCAAAATCACTAATCTGGAACCCTACAGGTCCTAGTGATGCCAGATTAGTGATGGTCAACCTTTACTGTATGATGAAAAAATATACAACAAAAATAATGGAATAAAATATAATTATGTGTGTGTCCTTAGTGCATGCCTTCCAGTGATTGAAGTAGTATTTGTAGGAAAATAAGAAAAGTAGTTTATCAAGATGTAAGAAATGTCTTACAGTTAAAGAAAATTAAGATGGGAAAAAACATGTAGAAGTATAATGAGCACTGACTAGATATTATGTAAACACTGTCTGAGTTCAATTTTAACAATATTGAGAATTTATAGTAAAAGACTCAAACAAGTCTCCTGCAACTGAATTTTTTTAAAAGTATGCACATAAACAAGATATTCAACACAAGTACAGTAATTATTATTATTCAGAAGGTGAACCCTTTTCATATGGGACAAGCCCACAGGGGCCATTGCCTTGAAATTCAAGCTTCCAAAGAATATAGTGCTCATATGAAAGAAGTAATAGAAGTTAACAAGAAATACAGAGAGAAGAGATCAGTTATCAGAAAAGAAAAAATAAATGAATAAATAGAGAAAATTGTAAAATAACAAATTTTAAAAGGTAATTTGTATTTTTCCTAAGAGACAAACCTACGCTTTCATAGATAGGATAGTACTCAGTGCAAAGTGAGCTGCAGCTGTCTACTGGTTTAAATAAAAAACAAAACCCTTCAGTAGGCCTCTGAGTCACCTGTGACCTGAGCTAAATTAGCTCTCCAATTTTTTAATCAACCTGTTTGCAGTACCACTCAACTCCATGACTGGGAAAGATCAGAACCGTAGGTGGCATTTGAGGAAGGTAAAACTTTCCTATGATCATGTAGGTCTTTATCCTAGGAAAAGTACAAATTACTGTATTTTTTAATTTAAAATTTGGTGTCTGTTCTGACAGGAATATGAACCTACACTTTCATAGATGGAGCCTCACCAATAAGTGGGAGGCCAATCTATCTGGAATGGGAGGTGGGCATGCCCTGGATTGCCAGTGCCATACTTATCAGTGCCTCCAAATCTACCTCCTATGGTTCAGGTCACCAACCAAAACCTGGACTAGGCCCTACTTTTACTCACCACACCTAACTTGTGGGGTGGGAGCCGGGTTGAACCTGTTAGCAGAACTTTTCCTTAGGGGTTCACTTGCTGGGCTTCTACTACTGGGCCCAGGTTGAAGGTGTCCAAAAGCTTGTGGGCCAAGTCCCATAGATAGAAAGACGTGAAGGTCAAGTGTCACTTCTGTGTTCCCAACTTCAGGACCTATAGGATGGAAAGGGTCTTCCTGTATCCCACTAAGGGACCTGTGCCTCTAATGTCATGGGCTTTAAGTTCTTGATGGGGAAGTTCTTAGTCTCCAAGGACGTGCATGCTCTGACTTCTCTTAGCCAGAAGGAGGTGGTGTTCTGAAGACCACTCACTTTACACATCCCCTGGTTATAAGAGGTTCTTAACTGGGCAAAGAACCAGCTTGCCCGTATCTCCACCCATGAAGTCCTTCAACAAAGGACTTCTTTTCATAGTCCTTGACAATGTTATACAGATCCCAAGTTCTTAAAAGATCTATCCCCCTTGGCCTGAAGATGTGGGCCAAGGTGGCTCTATAGCCTTTGACTGCTGTGGTGGAAAAGGCCTTCCCCTCATGCAGGTGCACCAGGAAGCCCTCTTCTTCCTTCACAGTGGTCTTGAGTAAATTATGGTCTCTCTAACAGTACCAATTGCTGAGGAATGTCCATTTACCCTGGTACACCCCAGCAGATGAGTGCCCAAGGGTGTCGGCAATTGTCTTTGCAGAACGTTCTGCAAATCCTTCCTCTTGCATGAGCTGCTGGATAGTTTCCAACTGTGAAACCAAAGGGAGCTCACCACTTGATGGCATCTCCCATTATTCTCCTGAACCAGAAGGTCAGGGGCTTCAGGAAGTCTTTGGAATCTCTGCTAAAAGGAGTAGGTCTGTGTACCACTCAGCCTGCAGCCACAAGGATGCCACCAACATCATTCTGAGTCCCCGGGACACGAAGAACCTGTTGATCACCTTCTTCGCCTGACTGAACAGGGGAAGGCATACACATCCATGTTATCCCATGGGTGTTGGAAGTCATCCTGCAACACTGCCTGTAGGTTGGGACTGGAAAAGATTATAGGGGAAGCTTATTGTTCATTGCTGTGGTGAGCAGATCGATCATTGGGTCCTGCTAGTTTCATCAAGGTGTTAGCTACTTTCCAATTTAGGAACCACACAGTGCTTAGTACTTGATCCGACCTGCTCAGCTGGTTGGTGACAACATTCTTCTTGCCTGGTAATGTGCATGGTTGTCAGGTCCAGGCCCTGGGACTCCAACCACTTATGTGTCTTCATACCAGATTGTTCAGCTCAGGGGAGATGGTGCCTCCTTACTTGTTTATGTAGGCTATCACTGTTGTGTCGTCACTCTTAGTGGCTCCCGACTTTCTGCCAGTTGTTCCTGAAGGTGTCAGAGTGCCAGCCAGGCTGCTCACAACTCCACCAGGTTGATTCATCCCAGAAATGCACACACCACTCAGATGTGCACACCACCCGTTTCGGGATGCTCTGAGAATACTAGCATCTCTGGCACAGGTCAGCTGAGTGGTACCCCCTGCAGGTGGTTCGTCGGGTCTCGCCACCACTCCAGGTTCTCTCTGATGCTGCCTGTCGACTCAATTAACTGTGACAGGGGTTTTCATGGTTTCCTCCAAGACATTTTCAGTTTCCAATTGAGGGATCTGATGTGTGCTTTCCCCCTGAGGACCAACTTCACTAGGGAGATCAGATGCCGTATCATGATTTGCCACTGTTTTCTGGTTGCAAGTTCAGAAATGGTTCTGAGATCCTCAGAAGGTTGGTAATTCTCATTTGATAGATACGCCCCCTCCGCTGCTGTATCGATCCTCCCCCCGAGGTACCCGATGGTCTGCTTTGGGGAGAGGTCTGACTTCTGGGAGATTCACAATCACTTCCAGATCCTTGCAAAGGAACAGGACCTGGTCCCTGTGATGTTCCGCCTCGACAACTGAGGATGCTAAGATCAGCCAGTCGTCCAGGTAACTTCATAGGTTTATCTCTTTTGTATGCGTCCAAACCAACACCAGTTGGAAAATATGTGTGAAGGCTTGGGTGACCAGTACCACTCCAACGCAGAGCCCTGAGTTGGTAGATTGTTGCTTGGGAGACAAACCATAGTTCCTTTCTGGAGGCCCTCATGGATGGGGATGTGCAGGTATGCATCCTGCAGGTCTGTTGATGCCATGCAATTGTTCTCCCTGAACAACTGGGGCAGCTCCTCGTGTTTGTCCAGGAGGACCCGCTGGAGAGATCTGTAGTTGCATATGTCACTGCTCTGCCTTGAAGCTTGAGGATCGGGGAGGAGGGGAGTTGAACAGGATGAGGGCCTGTATGTACTTGCTGCCTTGGGATGTACTGTATCCCCTGCCTGATCTGTTTCAAGATCAGGATGGGTGTCTCCTACCACTGAAACGTCTAGTGGAGCTGCTGCTATGCCACTGATGGTGGGACATCAGGGCATGATTGCTGGTTCTCAATCCGTACCACCTCCTCAAGGCACAAGGAAACTCATGATGTCTGGTCTTGAAGAGGAGAGGGCACCTGATGAAAAACGCCTTAGTGTATTGGGTCGGGGTGCCTCCACCCTCAGAGTCACAGTGCTGATTCTTTCTCAAATCCTAAAATGAAGGGAATTGCAGTGCAATTCCTTAACATTTCATCAGGGAATGGAGGGGCCCCTGGTAAACGTGTTGACATCCTGAACCTCCTAGCTCAGCCTCTGTGTCATTGGGTGTTTCCCTCCCTCTGATGAGCTCCTAGTTGGAGAGGAGTGAGGATTTCTTCTTGTCACCCAATCCCAAAGCAAGGAGATGCCACAGCATCCCATGTTTAGACACTGTTGTCTCAAATCTGGTTGTGTACCTGCAGGAAGAAACATGGCGGGGTAGTTGGGAGTCCCACTGAAGACTCCTGTTTTTCCAAGGTGAGTCAATTATGTGGACTTTAAGTGACTAAACCTTGCAGACCTAGAATGATGAATAGTATTAGTCATCCCGAGGGAAACGGCATGGGTCCTAAGAAACATGTACTGTAGCTTGACAAAGCCTTGCCCAAAACTTTAATACCTGTCTAGGGATCTCCTCTAAAGGTGTGTCATTAACTGATGAGTTTGATGCCTCTAAGCACAAAAATTATTTACACCTGTCTAAGAAAAATCTAGCCAGGTTTCTTCAAAGTATTCATTAACTGACAGGGGAGTGATACCTCATACACAAGGGTATATATACATTAAGTGAAAAATTTAGCCTAATTTCCTCAAGGGCACCCAATAACAAGTGGGTTCCATATCTATTACACAAGGTATTCACACCTGTTAAAGAAAATTCTAGCAAATCTTAAAAACTGCTTAGTAAGTGATGGTGTCTACATAAAAGCATTTATACATGTCAAGAAGAATTCCTACAAAAAAGCATTTATACTTGTCAAGGAAAATTCTAGTTAAAGTTTCTTAAAAACTGCTCATTAAGTGATGGTGTGTACCCAAAACCAATGATACATGTCAAGGAAAATTATACAGTAGTTGAATTTCCTTAGGAGATGCTGATTAACTGATGGGTCCTGATACTTATGAACCCCCACAAGAAAAAGGCAAAATTTTAAGGCACAATCACAGTGAAAAGGGAAAAGGAATACTCAAGGTTCTCCCTCCAAGTTCAGTTCCTATGGTCCCATGGTCTCTTCTCCAGGAGTGGAACCTACAACTCCTGAAGCTCCCTGACTGCTCCAAACTATACTTCCTTCTCAGTGATCGGTTACACTTCGTAGAGTGTCCCCCTCTTCCCACTGGTCTCATCTGATCTCTCCTCCTGGAGGAGGGAGGGATCCCTCTAATGACATTGCTCCAGTAAGTTGTTATCTGCTGCGGAAGAGCAACCCACCTAAGGAGGGAAAGGTGGTGGGGGTAAAATTCTGGAAGGGCATCAAGATTGAGAGCAAATTGCCTTGCTCAGCTCTCCTGCTAGCAAGGAAGCTCTCCCTCTTCCCTCTCCCCTCCCCTCCCCAACTCTCGGTGTCAAAGAGTTTCTCGCTCTACTTTTGAGACTTGGCTGGGGGGATCAGCACAGGGCCTCAGCCACTTCGTAGCCTAGACGACTGCTTGCCCCCCCCTGCCCCCTTTGTCAAAGTTGAGAGAAGGTAAAGGGGATGGAAAAACCCACAGGAAACTCATGTGGGTCACCACATTGGAACCTCAAACATTCCTGAAGGATGTAGCCTCCCTACATCGTTGTACCTTCTCCATCTGTCTGTCACAGGTGGAAAAGGTAAGACCACTGAAGAGCATGGGAAAGGGCTAAGGGTTGGTTCCCTAGAGGAACTGCCCTTCTTACAGCATCTCTTTCACCATCAGGGTGAGCCACCCTACACATTCATCACATGCTATCGTCTCCGATATGACAAACACAGAATGCAAGTCTGCCACAACCGGGGACAAAAATTTACTACAGGGTTTGCCCTTGCCCACACAATGACAGAAATTGGGTTTCAAAACCTCCATTTTGGCCATCATAAAAATTACAGAAAAGGGCAATGAAACACATGTGGATGCTACACAACGAGCTAGGTCACATAAAGAAGGTCACCCACATGGCTGGGTCACACAAAGAAAAAAGCACTGAAATGCCTCCCTTCATCACAAAAACAACTACAGATACACTGCACAGATCTAAAGCACAGGGCTACTGGAGGAGGTTAGGGCAGTGGAAGGGCAAGGTGCTGAGGCAAAATGAACAAAGGGCACAAACACAACGCACACAAAAGCAAATCTCAACTAGCGTGAGATGGTCAGTGACAACCACATACTAAGATGTTGGGAAACAGAATCCTTCCATCGTGAACCACTCTGTCTAAAAGAGATTAATGACCTAAAACAGATTGCATTGATTTTATCAGTTATAGATATATAAGGCCTTACATAAATACCTAACTTCCATGTGGCATTTGCTGACACTTTCCTTAGATGTTTCTCAAAAGTAAGATGCAATTCAAAAGATACACCAAGTACAGTTAAGTCCCATGCACCTGAAAGGGAGGATGGGGTGGAAAATCAGTTCAAGATCTACGAATCAATAGTGTTTTTGTTTTACAGGAGTTCAGCCTTATACAGTACCTAACTGACCACACCATTCGCTAACCCACTCTGTGTCACAATTGAGACTAAAGGCAGCTCATTTCTCAAAAGTGGAGAGTTTACTACATCCACAATTGTTGCATCATCAGCATACTGAACAATCTTGTTTTCCAGGCCAACAACCATATCAGTTGTATACATTTAAAAATAACAGTAAACCAAGAACACTACCCTGTGGAACTCCAGACACATTAAGTCTTGGTTTGCTAAAGACCCCATCAACAGGAACTTGCTGCTGCTTACCTGTATGGAAATCTTGAAGTACATAATCATAAAACTTATCCACCTACTCCATCCAAGATTCTGACATTTATACTGTATGCAAGTACCTTGTGTTTTACTAAATCAAGCAGCACTAAAATCTATTTGAATTACTCTACTCTCAGAACCGTTATCAAGGTTCTCTTGCAAATGGCATGTCAAATTTAAAGATGATTATGTAATCCTATAAGCTGTAGTACAGTCTTTGATATGAAATCTTTGTCAGGAAGCATTTTCTAGTTGAAAATAACTCGTGCAAAGAAAGTCCCAAGATCCTGTATTTATAAAGACCTTGCTGGCATATGTTAGCATATCTTTTTCCTGTAAGCAGAGTGAGTCATCAGAGCTCTGAATGAAGTCTGTAATCCTTTTGATGGAAACATATCAGCGGTTACTATTTCTGATATACAGAATGTCATGTATTTAATTTTTGTTTAGATTTTCCTTTGGAATTCTCATGGACTTAAAGCTTGTACATAATACTGTACATACTATACAGTGGTAACAAGAGATTAATTATACTCATAACATTTCTTTAACATTATGCATCTAAATTTTCCATCATAGGAAGTGATACACTGTACCCAGTAACACTATTCTGCTTTTAAATTTTTCATTGTAGTAATTTCTGGGTTTTCCGACCTGTGTCACCCGGTGAAATAACCATTCAGCACTTATTTCCAGGTAAATCCATTGCTAAATATACTAGAGAAAAGCTAAATGCCAAGCTGGAGTTACTACCCCCAGTGCGAGCTCCATGAAATGGAGTCGTGTATGTGAAAGGGTGAGATTGTCACAATCACAGGTCTCCGCCCTGTAGACATTCCCGATGTCAAAAGTCCTACCGAGTGAGGTGCCGATACAACGCCCGCACCACTCGCGGACCGTCAACACACCAGCGCCACCTACATTCCATTTTTAGCACGCATCGCTTCTTGTTGGAATTTTCCTTGGTGCGCTTATTTTGTGCCTTATTTTTGATATTATGGCTTCATCTCAAGATTCTTCATCTCCTAAGTTGAGTACCATCTCTGTATTTTATTTTAGGCGGTTGAGGCTCCTTATTTCCCTCTAATTTTGTAATTAGGGGGATTTATAACGCCCGCCTTGACAGCCTTCCTCCCGGCCTCATGTGACCTTCAGTCTCGGTACGGGGTTTTTATCGGGGCTTCGCTCCCCTGCCTTTTATTTATGTTTTTTGTGCCTTATGTTTATCCAGCATATCTACAGGCTTAATTCATTATTTATTCTGTTACCCTTTCCTCCTGGGGATGTGCGGTCCTTGTCGCTAGGCTACGAGTTTCCCTCACTATCCGCTCTTAACCAGTTTTATATGTATTTATTTTGACCCTCACCTCCAGCTCGTGGGTTTATTATTTGAGATGGTACAGTTATGCTTATTAGGTTTATTTTATGCCCAGCATCGTGATGCTTTAGATATTTACAGATTATGTTCATTGTTTATTTTTAGTGAAGGTCGGCCATTTTCCCTCCGTGCTCATATCGCGTTGGGTTTGGTTCTCCCTTCTACATGTGTCTTTTATTATTTGATTTATTTCTTTTACACCTTAGTGAGGTTAACTATTTAGGCTAGTCTGTTAGGTAACGTTTCCTCCTGAGCTACCTCCTGACCGCTGGGCTAGTTGTGTTAGGTTAGCCTAGGGTATTAGCGCATCTGTTCCCTCCTTGGAAGAGAAGGTTAGGTGTGTAGAGGCCTCATGGTTGGCGCTCTTTGGTTGTTCGGTTGGAGGTGTTTGGGCTCCATTTCCTCTCCCTATTTCGGCCTTTCCGTTTGGGCTACTGAGTCCTAGTAAAGTTAAGCTGGAATAGCGAGGGTCTCTTACGTAGCCTACCCTTGTCCGAACCGCACCTTCGGGACAGTTTCCAGCTTCATGTTATCCCCCTCTCCTACCACCTTCCCCTGCCTCCCTGCTCTTTTCCCCTTGGTTCGTTTTCACATATTTTGTTAACTTACCAAGGTTTGAGAGCTTTGCCCTGATCCTTGGCGTTAATAGCTTACACCCTTCCTCCGCATTGATTGTTCCCCTGTTCTCTCTACAGGATTTCCGACCTTAACCGGTCGGCACCCTGTCGAACTTGTGTGAGGTCCTGGGGTGCCTCCCCACCCTGGCCACCATCCCTTTACCTTTCCTCATGACTTGGCTCTTGAGGGTCCCCATCTTCTCTTCTCTCGGTTAGTCATGTCTGTACATGTTCGACCTCGGGAGAGAGTAGGGTGGACTCATGATGTCCGGGGAGCTCACTCACCCCTGGCCGCCTCTACTGGTCCTCCTGGCCTCGTCCTCCTTCCCAGCGTCAGTGTGTTGTTTTTACCCCCAGCCAGGGTGTCGCTCGTGACCGTCGCCACGGGAAAAATTTTTGTGCATGTAGCCAGTTAGAGTTTTCCACCTGAATCGTCTTCTGTCTCATTTTCACATGTCACTGACGTTATCCTCCGTTCTATTCATTTAGAACTTGTCCCTTTCCCAAGTATATATCTTTCGTTGACTAGTCTAATTTTGCATTTTCCGCTAGTAGTCGGGCTTTCTCGTTGCTCTCATTTCTTATACCACTCCGGTGGGTATGGTCGGTCGGTGCTCACCACACCACCTCCGCCGTCACTATATCAGGGTAACGTGACTCCCCCGGCTACAAGCGGAAACTTTTTTACCGCTTAATCATAAGTTAACCGTTCACTGTATATGTATTGTTGTTTTTAATTTTGTTGACGCATGTTTTTAACGGGACCTCCCTGTTTCTCCGGATTAACTCCGGCGGTCCCTTTGTTTTATTATTTTGTTTATCGCGGCGTCTAGGTGACCTCTTATCATTCCGGTATGTTCCGGTGGGGTCTATCTGGTCCTTTTACATGCCCAGTCAATCTATTATCCTAAGATGCTGCTCCGGCACCCTACTCCGGCGGCCTTATCAGCATACTCATGTACTTGTCCATTTACAGATGGTTCGTTGTCAGAGCAGGGGTGCACAAGGTCCTCCAGCAGGCGAGTGGACATGAGGTCTGCAGGTCCCACCCGGTGCAATCAGCCCACCGGTGGGGGACCTAATGTCTGGCACGCTGATGACTGTGAGGAAAGCACGCCTCTATGAGAGGGAATTTGATGAATCGGTAAGTTAGGTTTTCCTTTTCCCGATTCATGCTTTCTTTTGAGAGTTTTGTCTCTATGGATAATTGGAAGATATTAGTCTTCTAGGAGATTTTGGTTAGTTGACATTCTCCTCTCTTCTTCAGGATTGACCGCAGCCCGTGACTTCTTCGCTTAACCCTTAAGTCCTGGGTCAGCGGTCAGAGTGAACGTCGGGGCAGGGAAACCCCACAAGTTCTTCCAAAGGGACATCTGCAGCGTTCTCTTTCTCAGCTACTGGATCACGCCAGTTGCGGATGAGGTAGCCGCCCCTTTGATCGCTGGGATCCGGGAGATGACTCAACCCTCCCAGGAAGACGCAGCCGCATGCGGAGAGGTCACCGAAGACGTTGCGGCCCTTAATTTGAACTTGGAGCCCATGAACGTGGACCTGGATCTCCAAGCAGGTAAGGGGGTAAGTGAGGCAGGTGACTATCTCTAGTTCTCCTTCTTCTTCTGCTTCCTCTTCAGGGGATTCAGAAACTCTGTCTTATGGACGGTGCAAGGTCTACCGTCCCTAAGGTCAATCTATCAAGAAAGACCTTAACCCGCCAATGGGACGCATTAATACGTACGCCTTACGGTACAGTAATAAAAGACCGCGACGCACGCCATACGCTCTTTCATCCTCCTCGAAAGCAGAGCTGTTTTCAGCTTGATGGGTTTCAGGCGTAGTATTGTGTACGAGAGAGGTGAGAAGCTCCACCCACTATTCATTCTAGCCAGTGAGTGTCCGATGGTCGCTGCGGAGGCTGATATTCATATGGGATATTATAAGGGTACGTCCACAGCACATGCCAGTGCGCCTCGTTGTTATGTATGAAATAGCGTCACGATCTTGTGAGTAAACCATTTGGACTGAAGGCTAAACTTTTTCTCCTTTTGATTGCAGTTATTTTACAGGTTTTTTTTATTTTTCAGTATCATGATACTGGATGATAGTATTTCAGATTCTGTAATGCCCTACGATCTGTCAGATGATTATAGTGATAGTTACAGGAAGGTTTAGAGGAGACATGATAATTGAGATTTTAGAAGACATTGAACCCATTGTCGTATGAAGGTTGGCAGTTCATAACAGATCCGGTTTTAGACAGCCACCAGTCCCACCTCCGACACGGAGGGTGACAATGGGATCTCTGTTTGCACACCCGACTTCACCTGCCCACGAGATGCATTTGCTTTTTTGTGATGATTGACACACAGACTGTGTGAATGGATGAATGCTCGGGCAGAGTATTCTCGTCAACAGGAAAGTAATTATGTTTTGAAAACTCTTTCATTTTTACACTAACACGTAATTTTATTAATATTATTTCTTCTACTACAAGTTGTAGTAGTAGTGGTACACTGAATTTTATTATTATTATTATTATTATTATTATGATTATTATTATTATTATTATTATTATTATTATTATTATTACCAATGCTATAAACATTCATTGATTTATACTCAACTGTTTCAACTATTATATACTGCTATTACTACTACTACTATTATTACTACTTGTACTACTACCACTAGCATTATTTCTACTACTACTACTATTACTATTACTGCTATTACTTTTTCCACTAAATACCTTCTGATATATATATATATATATATATATATATAAGAGTATATATATATATATATATATAATATATATATATATATGTATGTATATAGCCAATGTGGTGAAAAATATTCATTGGTATGTGCCACAATGTTTTCACATAAGAATATAAATGAAAAATATGAATAACAGAAATGTAAGGGGAGCAAATGATGACTGATATACTCATGGTCTCATGCGGTATGCAAGCGTTATCGGCAGTGCAACAGGCCAGTGGCGAAGGGGTTAAAAACCCAGAAAGTCCGCTCCGGGGTTCCCTCGAAGGCGTCACGGGCTCCTAGTCCTGTGCCGTCCATGAGCAAGGCCTCTACTTCTGGTAAGGGTTCACAGACAAAACAAAGCAAGGAGGTTCCACCCCCTCCTTCCTTTGATGCAGAAACATTTTGCCGAGCTTTTATGCAGAAAAGCCGGACAAGAGAGTTGGACGAAGGTGTTGTCGCAACTCTCCCCTCTCAGCTTTCTTCATCTAAATGCTTCCGTGCTTTCCCTGTCACAGCAGGTTAAGTCCCAAGGAACTTAATTGGGGTCTTCATGCGAGCGGCGAGCGGCCGCCGGTGACCTTCACCGGTCCCGGACACCTCCAGCCTTCCTCCTTCGGGAGCAAGGGGGAACCTTGGCGACTGATCCTCATGCCTCAGCATGAAGGCACCCTGACAATTGAGGGTCTAGGCACTGCAGGAGGAACTTGAATTCTTTCCCTCCCAGTCTGAAACCCTTATCCCGGTTTTGCCAGGCTTACAGAGGAGGCGCGGATCCGCTCCGACAAGGTCCCAAAGGAGACGGCCTAGGGACCAAGCTCCGCCTGCCCCGTGCTAACATTAACGAGTGGCAAGCAGAGAACACCAAACTCACCTGCCAAGGGTGCCTTTACAATGTTCTCTTGGGAGAAATTCTCCCTACCAGAATCTCAAGTGCTTCTACTAGCAAAGCGTGCATGGAGGGTAACCTCTTCACTCGGGAGACAGATCCCACCTCTTGTCTTCCCTGAGATTTAAGTTTTGGGAGGGAGCCCACACCTCACAGTGACCCTGCCTCAACCCTGACTGCGCTCTAACTTGTTCAGCGAGCAACTCCCAAGATCCCGGATTTGTCTGAAGGCTGAAGCGAGACTCAAGGACAGGCTTAGTAGGCTCTAAACTCTCTCTGACTTTGCAGAGGCACGTCATATTCACAGCGAAGACAGCGAGCCAGGTCCCGACGAAATCTTCTCTTGGCGAGTTTTCAACAGGACCTCACGACGTCTTCACGTTCGGATGAACTGCCGGAAGCACATCTTTTCGGCAGCTTCCATCCGTCATGAGCCTAACAGGCTTATGAAGAGCTCCATCTGGGGAGCTAATCTCTTCCCTCAAGAAGAGGTTGATGCGGTCCTAGCTGAAGCAACTAGGGCCAATCAGGAGTCTCTGCCCTCGTTGGGGCCTGCCTTACAAGCGTAAGCAACCGAGCCCGGCCGGACCCCATCCTAAGTCCGGTAAGAAGTTCAAAAAGTTTAAACGGCTCCCTGCTCAGACTGTCTTGCAGGCTGTCCAGGTCCCCGCACCCGGCCAGCCTTCAACCTCGCACACCAGCCTCAGGCCTCAATATGTGCTGGTTCAACCAGCTCCTCAGTCTCGTTGCCCCTCAGAGCAGAGCCTTTCCCCCTGTTCAATGCTTCAGAAAGCCAGGGGCATTTCGGTCTATCCAGGAATGGGGGAACTAGGGCCAGAGGATACTACAGAGGCAGTGAGCACCTGCCCTCCCCTCCTGAGGAAGGGGAGAGGCAGAGCTCCAGAGGAGGCAGACCATCTCCCGCCCAGTGAGATATCTCAGGTAGGCGGAGGTTGTACCATTTCTGGACCAGTGGAACAGTCCCTGGGCCCAGAGCATAGCTCCAAAGGACTGGGGTGGAGTTATGCAGAGGTCCTCCCCAGTCAGGTTCCATCAATCACCATCCAAGGCTTTGAAGGACCCTCAGAAAGATCTATTACAAAAGAGGGCACAAAGAAAGCGAGACACTTGAAATTCCAAGGCAGACTGTTCATGTTCCAGAAAGGTTCCAGTCAACAGAGAGTACCCAATTGTCTCACTAAATTCTTACATCTGCGACAAGTTTCCGAATGCTTACAATCTCGCAGGTTCGACCCTACTGCCCCGTGGTCAGAATCCACCTCTATAGATCTTTCAGACGCTTCTCATCACTGCCCCAATTGTGAGAAGGTTCTCTCCTTATCTGTGGTTCAGACTGGGAAATCAAGCACACTGTCGAGTCATGCCATTCGGTCTCAACATAGCCCCAGAATCTAACCAAACTGGCAGATACGGTAGTTCAGCAACTACGGTCTCAAGGGATCATGCTGGCCGATACCTGGACGATTGGATCATTTAGGCATCCAACGCCAACGACGTCGAGCAACAGCCATAGTAATCGGCTTTCTGGAATCTCTAGGCTTTCAAATAAACAGGGAGAAATCCCGCCTAGTACTGGAGAGTCGCTTTCAATGGTTAGGGATCCAGTGGGACCTACGTTCACACAAACTATCTCTTCCTCTGGCCAAACGGAGAGAAATAGCCAAGGCAACCAGACAGTTCCTCAGAAACAAGAAAGCTTCCCGCCGTATCCAAGAAAGAGTCTTAGGTTCTCTTCAGTTTGCCGTAACAGATCTTCCACTGAAATCCAAACTGAAGGATATAAACAGGGCATGGCGTGGAGCTGGTCAACGCTTGTTCAGAGACAAGGTATCTCTACTCCGCCAATTTTGAAAGAGACTCGCCTTGGACAACAGTCAAGATTTATCGAATTAGTACACCGCTTCACTTCCTCTCCGCACTAGTGATTCACAATCGACGCTTTCTAAGCGGGTGGGGAGGATATCAACACAAGAAAGTTCAGGACTTGGTCTATTGTGTTCCACCGTTCCATATCAATGTCCTGGAAGCTATGGCAGTCTTTTCTAACTTTGAATAGTTATGTCCAAACAGTTCGATCCATATAAGACTGGTCTTGACAGTGGTGGTGGTACATTGTATAAAACAGAGGGGTTCCAAGTCGCAGCCGGATCAACCAGGTTATGGTAGCAATATTTTCCTTAGCAAACAAACACCGTGGCATCTGTCTGCTACTCATCTAGCAGGAGTCCAGAATGTCATTGCAGATTCCCTATCCAGGACAACTCCGCTGGAGTCGGAATGGTCCTTGGACAAAAACTTCATTCAATTGATTTGTAGTCAAGTTCCGGGTCTCGAAGTAGATCTCTTTAAACAGAATGCAACCACAAACTTCCTGTGGTTTCAACCTGGACCCTCTAGCACACTCCACAGATGCAATGTCAATAGATTGGAACAAGTGGCAGAGGATCTATCTGTTTCTCCAGTAAACTCAGTTACTGAAAGTCCTCACAAGCTCAGTGGACATTCACAAGCCAGGTACTCTGGTGGCCCCACTGGCCGAAGACAGCTGTTTCCACTTTCTAGAGCTGAAGCTTGGTGCTTACAAATTCAACCCAAAACTGACGCAAATAGTACAAACTCAGACTGGTAAGTCAGCTTCCTCAAGAATCAGAATGCCCTAGCTTTGTGATTTCATGAAGTTTGCAGCTCAGAAAGGTGCTAATATTGGACCTACACTTGTTCCTAGAATCAGACAAAGGGAATCCAATTCTCAGACAGTATGACTCAGCAGTTAAGAAATTAGCACTCTCTCTAAAAGAATCTGACAAATCCATAATGACCACGAACCTAGCAATTTCATTTTTTAGGTCTTTATTTGAAAGGTCTACCTCGAGTACCACACAGCAGCCAAATCAGCTTTGAAAAAGATATTTTTACACGGGTTCAATATTAACTTAACCCTTTAACAAGCCCTATTTACAAAACGCCTCCGTATGCCGCGGGCTGCTCGTGAGTTAGCGGCGGGAAAAAAGTTTTTTCAAAAATCAGCACGCTTAGTTTTTAAGATTAAGAGTTCATTTTTGGCTCATTTTTTGGTCATTGCCTGAAGCTTAGTATGCAACCATCAGAAATGAAAAATATCATTATCATATATAAATATTGGAATATATGACAGTGAAAACATATAATTGTAGGGGTTGAAGCTAACAATATAATAATTTGGCTTAATCTAGACTTCGTAAACACATATACCTAAGTGGGGGCTGAAGGAGGAAACAAAAGAAATGCGAAATACAGAAAAAGATAAAAGAATGGGCGAAGTTTTGAACAAAAGCGACTTTACCTTAAGACGAACGTTGTGCACACCAACCACCGCCAGAGGAGTCTTCACAATTGCTTCTTCACTTCACTAATAGAATAATAGACAAAGAAAGGGAGAAGAGGCCCAACTGGCGTGTGGTCTCTCCGAATGCTCCAGTCTCTCTCTGGTTCCCGACCTGACCGGTGCTGGATCAGAACAGTCACCCCAGGCGTCCGCAGTTCTGTTTTCAAAACATTCGCCAGAGACAGGTAGAAAGGAAAAAGGACCTTAGGACCACCTATTTTTAAGGCTGATATGGGAATCTTCCTATAGGGGAAAAAAATGGCTAAATGCTACTTATCTTTTTTCCAACGGACGTTAGTTTGAACTGAGCTGCTCCCAGCAATTTCCCCTGTCTTGATCAGGCTGATACTACTATCCCTAAATGTTCGAGGGCGAACAGCGTAAATATTGATAAATATTTATAAATATATATATATATATATATATATATATATATATATATATATATATATATATATATATATATATATATATATATATATATATATATATATACATATGATAAACTCATTACTGAATTCTGCTCAACATAATAATAAGAATATTCCCAGAATGAATACCCTCATAACAAAGATAAAGTAACTTTGGGATTGTTGGAACACCTCACATATCATGCTCTCCACCCTCTGATTTATCACTTAGAATTCTTTCCGTATGTTTCAACTTCTTTTTATATTTCCAAACTTTTACCTTCAAATGAAACTTCCCCACAGGGAAATACTGATTGAAAGAAATCTGGTTCCCGATTCCCGAGAATCTTGAGTGAAAGCGTAAGAATCTAGCGTAGGACTCCTTCGTCTGCTGACTCCTGCAGGAGAAATGGGACGAGGATCTAGCAATGCCCTTCTTGATGTGTCCTCCTTGTTCTCACACCCTTTTCATTTCCATTTACTCTTTATATTATTTTTTATGTTTTCCCATTTTGACATTTTTATTATCCTATTTATTCCCTAACGAGGCATTTTTCGCTTTTTGCGGTGGCTTTTCAATTTTGATAAAATTCAGGGGTACCAGTTTTCATGTTTTGCAAAATTTAGAGGGAGGTAGATTTTACGAGGGCATGAGAGAGAGAGAGAGAGAGAGAGAGAGAGAGAGAGAGAGAGAGAGAGAGAGAGAGTAGCAAATTGTGTTTGAGAATGATGAATCCTATTTTTTTATTTGAATATCCTGACCCCAGTTGTGAGCTATGAAGTCTAAAAAAATACATTTTAATTGTCTTTTTATTTTTGTTTTTATTTTTTATTTGCTTTTTGTTTCAACCCAGGTGTTGCAATGTAGATTCTTCACCATTCATCAAAGTATGAAGGATTGTCAAACAATGGATGAATTTTAAATAAGACACTCTCTCTCTCTCTCTCTCTCTCTCTCTCTCTCTCTCTCTCTCTCTCTCTCTCTCTCTCTAAACGAAAACGAGGTAATAATCTTTGACATGAATAGGCTGTGAGTCACCCAAAGGACGTGACACTCAATTTCCTGCCAGTCCAGAGAAATGAAACACAGTTCGGAAACAAAATAATGTTCATTCAGCTCGAAAGATATGGATAAGGTGTAAAGCTATTTCTTGCGCGCGTGTGTATGTGTCTGTGGTTTCCTAAAATAGCTATTCTTTTAAATAAACATTTCTTTTCTATTCAGAAGTATCATCTGTTTTCGATACTTACCAGTTTGTATCAAAAGCAGATTCTAACTTAAACACCTTTGGCCTATAGGCTGTATATATGAGCTCAATAATCTACGTTGCGCTTCAAGTCCTTTGGCGAGAGAACAATAAAAATGCGAAAGGAATAATTATTGTCTTATTGCATATACCATTCACCAATTACTTAGACTGATGCGTAAGGATTAATGGCGTTTATTGCTTGAGGAATAACATAACATAACGTGATAAAATTGAAATTCATGAAAGATATTAGGTACATCACAGCGAAGGGATGCACATAACGACATTAAGGATTAGCGAAGTAATTTGAAAGACTGTATGTAACTAATAGAGGGCAATTCAATGTACGTGAAATGTAATTTCGGTCTTGAGACATTAATGGATTGAATTAAACTACAGTATTACGTAGGAGAGGGTTTAGTTCAGGCGGTGTCTAAAACATATCTTTATCTATCTATCTATCTATCTATCTGATCTATATATTTATATATATATATATATATATATATATATATATATATATATATAAATACATATATATATATATGTATATTATATATATATATATATATATATATATATATATATATATATATATATATATATATATATGTATATTATATATATATATATATATATATATATATATATATATATATATATATATATATATATATATATATATATATATATATATATATATATATATATATATATAATATACATATATATATATGTATATTATATATATATATATATATATATATATATATATATATATATATATATATATATATATATTATATATACATATTTGTTTAATTTCGGTATTTAATTTAAACAATCGTTGAAAACAGATGATAAAACGCTGTGTGTTCACTCTTAACTTTGTTAATTGTTTTTTCATATTCGAGAGTGACGGCATACAGTTTTTTTGTTTTGTAAACAAAAATCTTCCCCTTGCAATGCGTCCAACATTTTTTTTTTGGCGATTGTTTTTGCTTGAACTTTATTACGCGATTCTTCAAAACATTGTTATTACTCAGTGTTTTGTTTGTTTGTTTGTTTGCTTATTTACTGTGTGTATGTTTCCCGATTGCATTTTCGTCTTTGTATGGTTTAAGAAAAATATTTATTTTTACTTTCGATATTGCGCAATTTGATGTTCGTCGTATTTGTGTGTGTATATATATATATATATATATATATATATATATATATATATATATATATATATATATATATATATATATATATATATATATATATATATATATATATATATATATATATATATATATATATATATATATATATATATATATATATATATATATATATATCTATTTTTATGTATATGTATGTGTGTATGTATATCCTTATATGAAAAGATACATAAATAATATATTAACTGTTTTGTATTTGAAACATCATGGCAATTATGATTCGTAATCTGACATACCTTAATAGTTTTTACAAGTCATAATTTTTTCCTAGTGAATCAAAACATTGTAGGCTTTCTTCTCAACCATTCCCATAAGGTTAAACGTCAAACATTAAAGCTTTTGAAAAAACAATTATTTTTTCAGCGACGAGAATATGAAGAATAGAAAAATCATGTTATTTACTGTCATTTCCAGGGAGAGGATATTAATTTCATTTTCCGACGCTATTTTCCTCAACTAAGATAAAAAAAGAAACCAAAATTAAGACCTTTTGCCTTAATATGAAAAGTGACGCTGTTAATGGAATCATATTCTCTGGATAAGGCTTCTTGATGGGAGGGTTTTCTCTAATGTTTCTCATATTTCTCTTTTCTCTTTATTTATTTATTTCTCTTTTTGCTGGAGACAGAAATGGTTATATGTTGTGCTTATGTCAACATGTTTTTGATATGTGTATGAAATGCCATTTAAGGTCTCTGACATGTTTTCGACATGTTTCTGATATGTATACAATAAGAAGTCACTTATGGTTGTTAACATGTCTTGATATGTATGCACTAAGAAGCCTCATATTGATGCTGACATGTTTTCAACATGTTTGTGACATGAATACAATAAGATGCCACTTACGATTGACATGTTTTCAACATTTTTGTGACATGTATATAAGTTGCAGCTTATGGTTGTTGACACGTTTTCAATATGTTTATGGTATGTATGTGTTAAGATGCCACTTACGGTCGTTGACATGTCTTCAACATGTTTGTGATATGTATTTAAGTTGCCAAATATGGTTGTTGACATATTTTAAACATTTATGTAACATGTATACGATAAGATGCCACTTGCAGTAGTTGACGTGTTTTCAACATGTTTGTGATATGCATACAATAAGATATAGACGTGAGTTTTTGACATGCTTCCCTGTCGTGTGGACCCACCCTCACATTACAAGTCACAGCCAAATAAAGTTGAACACATCCACATCATTTTATATTCTGCAGTTAATTAATTTGATCAGATTGCAACTCTGCCTCCTTTGAGTCCTCCAAGGAAATAAGGCTTTTTATTTTACTTTATTTTCCCGTCACACACTGAAGGTAATTTCTGGCGCATAAACATCAGATGGCTAGCTCAATTTGGCACTGGAAGATTAATGACTCCTAATTAGGGAATGGGAGATAAGCTAAGATCCCAGAGAGAGAGAGAGAGAGAGAGAGAGAGAGAGAGAGAGAGAGAGAGAGAGAGAGAGAAGCAGACAGCATAAATTTTGGGTCACTTAATGTTGTCATAAGAAGGAATTCCTTCCGTATTCTCTCTCTCTCTCTCTCTCTCTCTCTCTCTCTCTCTCTCTCTCTCTCTCTCTATTTTATATATATATATATATATATATATATATATATATATATATATATATATATATATAGATTTATATATATATATATATATATATATATATATATATATATATATATATATATATATATATATATATATATATATATATATATATATATATATATATATATATTGAGAGAGAGAGAGAGAGGGGAGGGAATTCCTTCTTATGACAGCAATAAGAGACCCAAGTGTATATTCTTTCTCTCTTTCTCTCTCTCTCGCTCTCTCTCTCTCTCTCTCTCTCTATATATATATATATATATATATATATATATATATATATATATATATATAGAGAGAGAGAGAGAGAGAGAGAGAGAGAGAGAGAGAGAGAGAGAGAGAGAGAATACCCTCCAGCGACAGCAATAAGAAGAAGAGAGCCAATAAGCAAAGGTCTCCTTCAGGAGATGACGCCAAGATCCGGCGATTAATCTCTGAGCAACGCCCTGTGGGGAGGGGGAACCTCAGGCGTCATATACATAAGTTGTTGTATTGTTTCTCATTATCCGTCTCTCCTGACTCGCATTTCAGGTATTGCTTCTCCTTTGTCTTGTCCAGACGACTGTTCAATTTTATTATTATTATTATTATTATTATTATTATTATTATTATTATTATTATTATTATTATTACAAGGTGGACAGTTATTTATGGCAGGAAAGCTGGACTGATGTCTTGGTGGGTCGAATTTTCATGGGTCAGCTTCGAGGAAGCAAGATTGGGGGTAAAAGTAAAAGGCTAAAAAGTGGGCACAGCAGCTAGGGGCCGAAGGGACGCTGCAAACTCCCTTTAGTAATGCCTACAGTGCACCACGTGAGGTGCACTGATGGCGCTATCCCACCACAGGGTGGTTATTTCATTCCTAAAGGGATATATAAAGAAGTCATAAATCATCCCTTTTCTTAACTTACGAAATCTAAGATCTGAATGACGTCTTCATAACGTGGTTTCGTAATCCATAACCGCTTTAGAATACTTGTTCCTTCAAAGATGCATATGATTCATTTGCATCTTTGAAGGGACAAGTATTCTGATTTGAAGCTTAATTCCCAGAAGAAAATATAAAATGCTAATCTTCATAAGTACACAAATATTATTTTTTGTCAACTCTATAATATTCTTTGACATAAAACCGAATCGTTCATTTGGCGTCCCATGTCGAAAAATGATAATTTTTTGCTAATCCTATTAATTGAATCGCATTAACACCGCTAAAATGGTCCTAATTCTGATGAATATTCATCATTTTTGCCAGAACAAACATTTTCGGAGTTCGCAAGATATAATTGGACACCAAAACAACTTCGGGGGAGTTTATTTGACACGAAATGCCAAAAGGGAATGCTGCGTTTGACACGAAGCCATTTTGTTTGTTGACAAAGTGAGGAAGAACCAGAAGAATGTCAGCGTAACTAAGGAGACGTTTTTCTCGTGAGAATGTAGGGGAAGCAGAATGTCCCATAGGGAATGCATTGGAAGGAACCTCACTTAAATAACTCTTCATTATTATTATTATCAGACATTTAATGATGTGATATGGTCCTTATGTTGAAGAATGAATTTCGAATTGTTACAGGTTAGAATTAGAGGGTTAAATTCTCTCTGGATTCCCTTGCGTTTGTCTGTTTCAGTAATTTATACACGCACACTCACAAACATGCACACACACACACACACATATATATATATATATATATATATATATATATATATATATATATATATATATATATATATATTTATATATATATATATATATATATATATATATATATATATATATATCATATATTTATATATATATATATATATATATATATATATATATATATACATATATGTAATTGTAATGGCCACAATGCACTCTTAACTTTCTCGAATTCCCGTGGTCATGTCGACAATGGTACCTCGTTCTGATTAGGGGACCCGGGTTCGTTTCCCGCTAACGGACATCAGAATTGCACTTGGATCTTAAGGCATAGCGAAGAAAGAATTCGTGATATGCACACACACACATACATACACACACACACACACACATATATATATATATATATATATATATATATATATATATATATATATATATATATATATATATATATATATATATATATATAGATACGTATATTTTTTTGTCACTTATACATGTATGACTTTTTTATATTCACAAATATGGAACAATAATTGTTTAATATCCATTTCACTATACTTTTGGAATATGTTACACCCATTAGGAATTATAAAAAAGCGCTTCGTCCCCTGCAGGATTCGAACTGTTGCCTGATTAAGAAACAATGATAATCGTGGGATTAAGTCTGTCGCATAATTTGGAAGCTGCAGGTATTTCCTACCATAAGGTTTGTACGTTACTCTAAAGAGATCCCAAATTATGATCACCTGGGATTGGGGCGAGGTGGGTGGCGCTGAATACTTCATGGGCGGTCTCTTTGATGTCCACAGAAGGAGAAGAGAGAATACGAGATAAATGAGAAGAAGGAATGCATGGTAAAATACAGCCAAAAAAAAGCAAACAAATATATAAGAAAATTTTTCAACAAATTAAGTGAGAACGACCATTACTCAATACAGGTCAGGATTCGCTTTACATTTTATTGATTTTCATTTCCATCAGTTTTGGAAAGAGAAAAAGAAACAGGTCCCGTATTTCATTCTCTTTTGCGTCAGAACGAAGTTATGAAGCCACTTGGGGTCCCTCAGATGCCTTCAAAGACACCAAATGGAATCAAGGTATTTTTTCAGAATTGAAATCGTCTTTCTTTGCGACTCTTTGGAATCAAAGATTCCCGCTGTCCATTTCTGCTTCACATTTTTCTTTTTTGATACGTCAAGAAAAAATGCGATTGTCAAGGCCAGTAGACGTATATATACATATATATGTATATTATATATATATATATATATATATATATATATATATATATATATATATATATATATTTTATCTTACACTGAAGTATCGACTAACGATTGATATAAAGCATTGCATTAGCATGTGCCGCATGAGATATATGTTTTTGTGATACCTGTTTACACACACACACACACAAACAACAACCTCTAACTTGTATCAGCCTTTACAGTCATTAAGTTACCTCAAACTCGTCTACAAAACATTAAATAGCCTAAACTGATAAACACGCTTCTAAACACACACAAAAAAGTTATTTTTGTATGTTTAAAATTTTAGTTTGTTTTTCTTCTAATTATAAAAAAATTATATCGTCCTTATCCTTTCATCAATTATTGTTCTTGCTGTAATTATACTCGTATAAGAAATAGAACGTGTGACCCTTGACCCTGACCTTGTTAACTTTGTCTGTTTTCTAAAGATTGTCTTTCTGTATAAAATATTTCTGTAAGTGAAATGCCTATGAGAAAAATATCTGCATTCAGCACTGGAATCACCTGTCAGGCAACGTCTTCCGACATTTATATTCATGACATTCCAAATCCTCGAATTTCTCCGCGCTTCGAGAACCACCTCCTTTTCTCCCATGCTAAACTTTGGAACTCGAATCTCGGTTCTGTGTTCCCTTAATAATGTAACCTTCCATTTGGCGTGTTGTTTTTCATTCTGGGTTCTTCTATGCCTTTGTTGATGAATTTAAGAGAGAGAGAGAGAGAGAGAGAGAGAGAGAGAGAGAGAGAGAGAGAGAGAGAGAGAGAGAGAAATATCAGAACCTGCCACAAGGTTTTGTAAACTTACCCCACTTATCAAGATCATTATCTTTTGGAGAGAGAGAGAGAGAGAGAGAGAGAGAGAGAGAGAGAGAGAGAGAGAGAGCACTAGGATGATGACCAAACGCCATCTTGTGAGGAAGTGTAAAGTTGCGCAATTCCTCTCCTCCTCCTCTCTCTCTCCCCCACCTCAGAAATTCAATTACCCTCCCAATTGACTTGAACGATCCTTAAGTCCAATCGAGTTAATGATAAAAAGTATGAGAGAAGAGAGAGAAGAGAGAGAGAGAGAGAGAGAGAGAGAGAGAGAGAGAGAGAGAGAGGCGTCGTGGGAAACATCTGTTCCTTCCTAAACCTCCTAATTTTATTCTGGGCTTTTTATCCCCAGAGAGCCAGGCGAGGAATATCAGTCTTCAGCTTAAGAGCTGCTCTAAGAAGGCGACTTTCATGGGACGATCTTCTGCCATTGTCACGAGCTGTCATCACTTTATTACTATCATTAAAAAAAGCAAAAATGCGCCGAAGTTTCTTCGGCGCAATTGAGTTTTCTGTACAGCATATAATGCTGTATGAAACTTTTTAGCCACGGCCATGAAAATGTTAGCCACGGCCCATGAAATTTTCAGCCACGGTCCGTTGGTGGCCTGTGTTGTTGCCACCTACAGCAGGTGCCAGACGCACGATCATGGCTAACTTTAATCTTAAATAAAATTAAAACTACTGAGGCTAGAGGGCTGCAATTTGGTATGTTTGATGATTGGAGGGTGGATGATCAACATATCAATTTGCAGCCCTCTAGCCTCAGCAGTTTTTAAGATCTGAGGCGGACAGAAAAAGTGCGGACGGACAGACAAATAGCCATCTCTATAATAGTGTTATTTTACAGAAAACTAAAAGCAGACCCTCCCTCAAACATGTCCTGTTATACAGGAAGGCTGTGAGCTAATCCCCTAAACTCTTTGACATAAATTACCACTACAAATCAAGGATGAGTCTCCTGTGCAGAAAACATCGTCCACCTTTGTTTGATTCCCCAAAAAGGAATCTTCAGAACAAAGCAACTCATCTGTATCCCGAAGCGGAAGGAGAATTTAACGAGAGACAAAAAAAAAAAAAAAAAAAAAAGAGGAGATCCATTTTTGCTTCTTCCGTCGTTAAGAGAAGAAGAAAGAAGAATGATGATTCGTCTCGGTCGTTGGCGCTGCAGTTAATGACCACCGAGTTTTCTCTTATTTTCTTCCTTTTGTTCTGCTTACAGCCATTCCGTGTTAAGCGTCTTCATTCTTTTACGCAGATTACCCTCGACACAAACATAGATTATAAAATAAAAATAGAAAGTAAATGCAAAAACAAAAACAAAAAAAGACAAAAAATTCACCGGATCTGGTAATGATTCCGTGAGTTCTAACACATTTGCCTTTGTGTGAGGCTGATGGAGACATCCTCGGGATAAAAGCTAGAAAAAAGGTGTAATGCCTCGTAATGGACTTGACGTCCTCTTCCACCCAGATGGATTCGAGTCAAAGGCGAGGCCATAACTATTATGAAAAGCCCCCTTTTTTCTCTCTCTCGTTGGTAATGTATCGGAAACAATGGGATCCTTTTAACGTGAAATGTTCATCTGAATATTTTCACCACAGATCCTGCATTTGACTGCACTAAATACAGGTTTTGTTTTACTTTTATTTTTTATTCACCGTTTTTTTCTATGAAATCAGATGCGCCAAACTTTCTTTTTCTGTATCGTTTTTAAGCTATTCTTTCAAATTTTATATTTAAAATATGACGTTTAGGTATTTACAAATCGGATTAGTTGGAATTTCAAAGAGGAATATAAGGCAAATCCAGCAAACGGTAATGCAAAGGAAACCAGTGAAATTATATAATTTTCCAGTTATTTATATATTAAAGGATTTTTTCATATCTATAGTTGTTTTTATGACGGTCGTCATATTTATATGTGTGTGTGTGGGTGTGTGTGTTTATGTGTATGTATGTGATGTCTGTGTGTGTATAATATAGCATATATATATATATATATATATATATATATATATATATATATATATATATATATATATATATATATATATATATATATATATATATAGATAATATCCCTAAAATCCTCATTGATATTCGTAAAGAAAAGTGAACTGTCAAATAAAAACCAGCAGTATATAAATGAAAAATTAAATATCAAAATATTCAGTCTCCTGAGAAAAAAACACCGTAATTATGACTGCTGTTTATAGAGACATTGATAATGTTAGTGAATGGAGTTTTATAAAGTTTCTTGAGAGGAACAGTATCATATTTATAAAATAATAAGGAAATTAATGGTTGATTTCGCCCTGAGATTGCTAATACACAGCTAAAAGATGGGATTTCACTCATCACTTCTAGTTATTCATGTTGATGGAAATAGGTCTTTTTATTAAAGAGAGAAGATACAATGTTTGAATCAGTTTCTTCTTCTGCTGCTCGTATTGGAAAACTCCGAACAAAATCACTAATTCTTTGGGCATTAATGATTGTGCATTATTAGTATCACTGTTAAAGAACGAGTTAATTGGAAAGTCTTTAAAATCATAATTTAGATCCGTTTCCGTAAGGACCTCCAAGGATTTCAGGAGTACTGATGTCTTACAGAGACATCAGTCTTCCTCAAGTATGAATTCATTCTTCCTTTTTCGTTTCCTGCAAGCAAGGAAACAGTCTGAGAACAGAGCAGAAAGATATGAAGCGTACAATCATTCAGAATTAGAAGACTGCTTATATTCTTCTAAACTCTTAGTTCGGCGACATTTAATCAAGGTAATAAAAAAATGCTAAGTGTTAGGTCCTGATCCAAGGCTGATCGAAGGAGCTACTGATTCTTAATAAGAAATGTTAATTATTGATCTCTAAGAACTAATAGATATTCATTCTCAATGTGAAAAGATGAGGGTTAGAATTAATGCATTAAATAATGAAAAGAAATATCAGTAGTCTTAGCCCATGATTTCAATTTTGATTTTCCTAAAGCTTCTGGGGACAATTGCAGTCTCTCCCTTTCTTCAATGGTTTACGAATTCCGAGAGAAAGTAAAAGAGAAAGGGAGGAGAGAAAGTGCCTAAACCATCCAAAAAGATATTAAATCCCAGTTCGCAAGAAGGAAGATTTATATCTACAAACAAAAGCCAAAAGCAAGAATTATCAGAAGACTTGAATTATTTAGTAAGTGAATAATTCGCTGTACCAACGACGTCCTGTTTACCTGGTGAGGGAGGGACAGACAAACGTTGAGTATGAGCAAACAGAGATTGCTGATGCCCCTGGGAAGTAAATGGACGAAGTAAACATCTCCTTATTCGTATTTGATGGGTTACCTTCGTGTTCCCAAATCCCAGAAACCGGAAACTTGTAGAATTTTGGAAACGATGTTAATGATATGTAAATTGTTATGTATAATGATGAACGAAAATAAATACGTAGATAGTTCTATGAAAATGTGAATGACCCAGTAATTGATAAAGTACACTGCTCGTATTATTGTTAAGTGATCTTCCCTCCAAAGTTAAAAGGAATCAGATAAAGAGAGAAACTTTCGTATCAAATAAGGTATGCTGATGCAGCCATGATTTTTATTGAAACTTGCTTACCAGAAGGTCACCTTCCTAAGTATTATTATTATTATTATTATTATTATTATTATTATTTATTATTATTATTATTATTATTATTATGTTGTTGTTGTTGTTGTTGTTATTCTGCGTCTGTTCCTCATATCAGCATAAACTAGCAGATTAGAATAAACTACAGAAGATAATTGAACCACAAGACCCAGGTGTTTTCTGCGAATTCGATTCCATTTGCAGGAATTAAATTGTAATATACAGAGGATTACAGTCTATGGAGCTCCTGCCTGTATCTCCTGAATACGCAACACAAAGCAACCCTGTTTCAATAAAATTAGAGAACAAATATTTTTTATGAAAAATTATGCAATGATTATTTTTCCCTTATTGCAAAGCTTGACTTTTTTCTTGTATTGGAAGCAATAGATAATTAACATAAACTTTTTCATCGACAAAAACTTTTTGAGCAAAATTATCTGTATTCCTTGGTTTTATATTATTTTATTTCATCCTGAAATATTTAGCTCATAGTTATTCACATCGGAGATGTTCAGTTTCTCACTTCGGTTTTATTGCAAAATTACTGTATTGCAATTTAACTGCAGTGGAATGCAAATGCAATCTCTAGCACAGCACAAAAGCTAGAAATGCCTTGTTAAATTCATATGAATTTAATTTCTGTTTTTATTTTTTTATTGAAAGGTTTTTAATTAGGGTTTTCTGTTGTTCATGTTCATTCATCATGGAAAATCTTTTAGAGTTATTTTAATATTCCATGATATGTTTATCAGGGAATAAATGAGGTTCATTTCTCTCATTATGACATATGACATATGAAAAAGGATTATAAAAATATAATATAGATAAATTAAAATGATATATATATATATATATATATAATACTTTAGTTCATACATGTTTTCATTACTGAGGTAAATAAGTCATTTTCAAACTCCAAGCGAAAAGAAACAGACCTTTTTTTATAGAAATTTTTCTTAATACTTTTGTTAACAACCGTGATTAAAGACACCCTCCACTTAGAAACAACCAGGCTGTTCAGTGCAAACGAAAATCAACTTATACACCAGAGAAAAAAATTCCTGGCAAAAGAAGAGAAAGAAGAAGCAATTCCTGGCCATGGGGTCTTTGATCGTTTCCGCTTCCTCATTGTTTCCGAGTTGGAAACTTTGTAAAAACAATACATATATATCAGAGGCTGGAGTATAGCTCCTAAAGTCAATATATATAATTACGTGTTGGTAACTTCAAGTTCGTTTTGTTTATGTTGTGTCTGACTTACGCTATCCTGCTCTTGGCTGTGTGGCTTTTGATGTATATGGTGGAAATTGATATGTTATGATATGAAGTAGGCTTTTCATATATATAGTGTGGTATTTATATTTTTAAAGGCTTCTTGTATTCAAGAGTAACTTTTTTGAAAGTCACATTTTTTTTTTTGTATTATTACTTATCTAGTTGTATCATTATTATTATTATTATTATTATTATTATTATTATTATTATTATTATTATTATTATTATTATTATATTGTTGGATATATATATAGGAAATGAAATTGATAATATAATACCAAAGCAATATATCTTGATTTATGTTATTTGAAAATCTGTGGTACAGAAAGAGAATATGGGATATATACAGGAGCGCCCCCGCATTAAAAAAAAAAAATTCAACTAAAATATCTATCTTTAGAATATTGTTCATAAACGCACTGTGGTACTGTCAAATGAACATTTCATGTTTTAAAGGATATTATAGTTTCCGATACATTACCAACGATTACAGAAAATGATTAAATAGTAGGTTTGGCCTCATCTCTCACTTCTGTCTGGAAGAGAGGAAGTCAAGTCCATTACAGAGTTTTTCTTGGTCGGAAATGATGCAAGCCATCCCAAATGTATCCATCGGCCTCTCACATTTTTATATAGAATGTGTTAGAACTCACGAAACAGTTCGTTATCAGAAATAAATTCTACTTTTTTTTCTTTCATTTCTATTTTTACTTCTATTTTAATCATGTTTGTGAGATGTGTGATGTATCACCTTATTACTCTCCTGAGGATCTATCAGGACATGTCAAAACTGTGAGACCTCCGGAATATCCGAAATATCTTCACCAGTAGAAAATGAATCTTTTCTCTCTTTAAAATTCCAAAATCCTGCTCACGGAAACCCAGCCCCCCTCTGAGAAAGACCTCAAGCTAGTTGCACTCTTACAGTGAAATTAGAAAAAATATTAAAGAAGGGAAAAAATCAGTGCTTGTCAATGCTGAAGTTCTTTTTTAAACCTTCAACTTAAAGACCTCTTTGCATATTGCAGGACTGCCTTTTTCAAAACTTCCTTCTTTCTTCTTTAAAGTGATGTATTTAACATAGTTGTCTGCCTTCTTTGTTTTTATTTTGAAGCTAATTTGATTTTAGCTTAAATGTCTGAGCTTTTTTTATATATTTTATCCTTTTATATAATTTTTGTAAACTTCAACGGTACATAATTTACCATTACTTTTTCTCTGACTTATCTCTCCTCCTGCTATCTTGGACTTGAGTCTGTGACTTTGGAAAGTTTATGATGTAAAATCCAGAAGAGCCTCTTGAAAATGTTATTCTTCCTGTGGAAGTCTGGAATGATCCCAGGTCTTTGCTCCCTGCTAAAAAAAACTACAGGTCCCTTGTGATTGCTTTTGAAATGTTGAGCGTCTCAGGAACTCCAGAAGGCTGAACGATTTCCGCACTGTTCCCCGCCATCACTTTCGTGTCTGCTTTAGGAAGGTTCGTTTTCCCTTATAATTTGAGTTTCATTGAGACTTGCTGAATACGTAAGGATGGAGACTGGGCAAAATTTTAAAGTTTTATGAGAAAGATACGTTTTAGTTTTCTGTAAAAGAAAACTATTATGGAGATGCCTATTTGTCTGTCCGTCCGCACTTTTTCTGTCCGCCCTCAGATCTTAAAAACTCCTGAGGCTAGAGGGCTGCAAATTGGTATGTTGATCATCCACCCCCAATCATCAAACATACCACATTGCAGCCCTCTAGCCTCCTCAGTAGTTTTTATTTTATTTAAGGTTAAAGTTAGCCATGATCGTGCGTCTGGCACCGCTATAGGTGCCAACAACACAGTCCACCACCGGGGCTGAAAGTGGGCTGAGAGCTTTCATACAGCATTTTTCACGCTTATGTTTCGATTGCGCCGAGGAAACTTCGGTGCATTGTTTATTTGTTAATTATGATCTTAATATCATTTAGATTTATTGAACACGTCAGTGTGGATACTGGGGAATATTTTTAAAACAAAATGGCGCTTTTAATAACTTCATAAACGACAAACTTTCGCAACTGTCGCCGGCGTTAGACTCACCACATCAATTAGAAGTTTCTTCCGAACCTTCCTTTCACTTTATTTCCTTTTTAACAATGTAACACAACTCTCTCATCTGGTCCCATTACGAACAAGATACCACACAAACTCCTGATCGGGATTTGCAGTAATAGAAAGGAACAGAAAGCCCAAATCATTCCCAAAATTTGGAATTTCTTCAGGGGAATCATCACAAAAGAGCCACTCGTCTTTGATCAAGATTCCAGATTCCTGGAGGAGGAAGAATCGCTGACCTTATTCACTGAACGGTAAAACCAGAAAGAAAAACCCCCAGAGAAATGAACAGTTCCCTCCAGCTGCCTTCGTCATCAACCAATAATAACTTTTGAAAGGAGAAGGAATTATTAGTCTTGGGCCCTTTTGTGAGAGGCGCCGCCGTTGTTATCAGGGGAACTATTCCTTTTTTTTCTTCTTTTTCCGTCGAGATTTTTCTCCAAGAAGGAGAAATGAAGTGGTGGAAGAGGAGATAAGAGTTTTGAAAATTTTTCATTATCATCATTATTATTATTATTATTATAGAGAACTTGAGCACCGCTGTCAATGAAATTATTATTTTTTTCTGTTGCGCTTTTTTTTCCAAAGAGAAATGATGTTGTGGAATGGGAGGGAACGAGAGAGAGACCAGCTAAGCATCTATAAACTTTATTATTATTATTATTATTATTATTATTATTATTATTATTATTATTATTATTATTGGCTGTTTCTTCGGCATTCAATTGATTTAGAATTTTCTATTCGTCTTACGATCTTCTTTTCATCAGCATTTAGATGGTGTCTGAAGTTTCCTAAGGACATATTATATAAAGTTTTATATGTTGTCTTGGTTTTATTACCTCTAAGATATAATAATATTTTTTTTCTAAGGTTGTCTTGGTTTTAAACCAAAACAACAGGTAGTATAAAGTTTTCCTGTTGTCTTAGTTTTATACCTCTAAATAGGTAGTATAAAGTTTTCCTGTTGTCTTAGTTCTATTACCTCTTAGTTTATTACCTCTAAGAGGTAATATGTAAAGTTTTTCTGTTGTCTTGGTTAAACCAAGACAACAGGAAAACTTTATTATATAAATGTCCTTAGAAAAGAGACACCATCTAAGACTGAATGAGAGAAGACTCTATATCAAGATTGAATGCCATAGAAACAGCCAATATTATTATTATTATTATTATTATTATTATTATTATTATTATTATTATTAGTAGTAGTAGTAGTAGTAGTAGTAGTAGTAGTAGTAGTAGTAGTAGTAGTAGTAGTAAACATTCCAGCTTTCCAGAATCACTTACTGCAACTTAATACGTCTCAGAACTTTCTTTATCGTAATCATCCTGACCTAACATGATTGATTGATTGATTTCCCAAAACTGGCACCAAAACAACAACGGCTGTAGTCATTGATGACTGATGTACATATAGTATTATATTCACTGTTAAAAAATGTAGTAAAAAGTGAAATATAAGTATTTTTTATAAATATGGACTCGACAGTAAAACAGCATTCGTTAACTTCATTTTCACCCCTAGTTTGGAAAGTGTTCAGGTACATGAAAATTATTATTTAAAAGTGTGTTTGCAATAGAAAAACAATTTAAAAACACTGAATCAAGTGATTGTACTATAGATGATTAAATTACCTTTAAGTTTTTATATTAATACAGTTTGATTTAAAAAAAACAAGCAAGGTCACTGCAGCTAGATTATATCAACTGAATTCTGCAGGAACAGAACTGAACGCTGATGCACTGTTGACGCTGTGACGAGATTTTTCTTTTTTTTTTTCTACATCGAGTAGATTGGTCGTACTGCTTCGTTGTATCTGAATGCGTTTGATTTACGTCTGATTGAAATGTCTTTGACGCAGCAATTATCAAACTAACATAGGCTAACTGGTGAAAGTCGATATTTTTCAGTCTAAAAGTATGGAAGTCTGAAAGTCTAAAAGACTGGAAGTCCTAAAGTCTGGAAAGTCTGGAGTCTGAGAGTATAAAAGTCTTCAAGTCAGAAGTCCAAAAGTCTGAAGAGAGTCTAAAAATCTGGAAGTCTGTAAGTCTAAAAGTCTGGAAGTCTGGAATTCTGAAAGTCTAAAAGTTTAAGGTAAAAATTAAAATGTCTTTAAGTGGCAAAAATCAAACTAACGAAAAAAAAAAAAAAAAAACATAATATCTTGAGCTCGGAAAGTTTCACCACAGACCCCGTACGCAATTCTGCACCTTTACAAATTCCCTTGTTGTTATTTCATATTTCTGTCTTTCCCAGAGAGAGAGAGAGAGAGAGAGAGAGAGAGAGAGAGAGAGAGAGAGAGAGAGAGAGAGAGAGAGAGAGCTTACTTTCCTAGCTATGGTATATTTCCTTGCCGTCACCCTCTATAAGTACTATGTTTCTTTGTAAGTAAATACTTTTGATTTATATAATGTAAAGTATTTCTAAAGTAGCAGATTTAATCAACTCCAGTAACTTGAAAATGCCTCTCACCCATTAACAGTTCCACACAATACAGCCCTTTCGTGTTGTGACAGTAATCATCATTCTAATTATTTTTTTTAATTAAACAACAAAGACATTTAATTTCCTCTCGATTTTCACAAACGTTTTGGAGACGTTTCCTGAAAAAACGTTTGAGGAATTGGAGAAGTTGAGAGATATTTGTGGTTTCATATCAAACGAGTAGGTATGTAGTTTGTCTGCCAGTAACTGCCATGTTCATAGACCTTAATAATAACGATAATAAAGTAGATTTGGTCAGGGAAATTGAGCAGTATATTCGTAAAAAGCAAAACCAGGGGATAGGCCATTAATACAGCTTGCAGGCCACAGACTCAATTCGTTTCCCGAATTCCTGATCACTCGATGACGACGTCCATCGTCGGCAAATTGGCTCTCAGGAACTTTTCCCGTTCTCGAGGTGTGACTTGAGTCTTCGATCATTTCGAGGCTGTGAGACTCTGGTCTGGAGTTGGAGGCTTCACTGAGAGAGAGAGAGAGAGAGAGAGAGAGAGAGAGAGAGAGAGAGAGAGAGAGAGAGAGATTTTATTTTAAGTTTTATCTCATAAGTGAGATCTCTTCTCTCTTTCTGTATTCCCCTTTACCTTCTCTTACTTCCTAATGAGCTCCATATTCTTTGGAAGCTTGAATTTCAAGTCAATGGCTCCTGTGGTGGGCTTGTTCCATTTGAATAGGGTTCATCTTCTGAATAATAATAATAATAATAATAATAATAATAATAATAATAATAATAATAATAATAATAATAATAATAATAATAATAATGTCTCCCACCAGAAAGTCATTGTCATGAAGTGTTTTCCTAAGGGCTGAAGACTTGGAACCACTTCTTAGACTCTGGGATTTTTTGTGATAGCGTTGATGTGCTTTTTTCATATATTATTTCAGATCTCGTGTCAAGCTGACAGCTACAATTCCCTACCCAGGAAATCATTTAGGTGAAAGCTAAAATATTCCCTAAACCAAAGTGACCACATCACAAATACAATGAAGTACCAGCAGTTTATTCAAAATAATTACTAACGGGTGTTTGCAGCGTCCCTTCGGCCCCTAGCTGTACACTCAATTTAGTCTTTTACTTTACCTCCATTCTCTGCCTTCCTTCCTCCAGTCTTGCTGTCCAACACCTCTAACTATTACTTCTTAGTGCAGCTGTGGGGTTTTCTCCCAGTTCCACCTTTAGATCTTAATAATTTATCTCATTTATTTTTGGATCTCTTTATTGTCTGTATGCTCAAGTATACATGTCAACATCACTTCTACTTCTACGTGTGCATATTCTGAGCTCATTTTCATACAGGTTTATTTCCTATGTACAGGACCTACAGATTATTCTTACAACCTTTATAAAAATAAAAAAGCTAACAAACTTCCCGCCTTTGAAAAAAAAACCCCCACTTTCCCTTCCGCCTAATCCAGTGGTTCTCAACCTTTTTCACTCCATTCCCCCTTCAGGAATTCTCAACATTCGTGTGGCTCCCCTTCATTTTTCTCCCAAATCCCACCCCACCAAAAAAGGCAGAGAAAAAAAAATAATAAGATGTTAAAGAAGAGGACACCCTTGCTTTATTACGAAGTTTACAGCCATAATCTTATCTTATATTTGATAGATTTCTGTGATATGCTTAACTTACATCACTAGACTACAGAAGACTAGCGGACAATAGCAAATTTGAATTTGGTTGGGAAAAAGTTCAATTAACCTCTGCATATTTTAGAAATGTATAATTTGGAACAGCCCACCATGGCCCCCAAATTCTTGCCATGTTGAGAACTACTGGCCTAATCTGACGAACTCTGAATCATCGTCCCAAGCAGATATGAAATCACTAAAAAAAAAAAAAAAAAAAGCTCAGCCGATCTCTCAGGGAAAGTTTGTGATACGAACGATGTCTTCAGCCACTTCGGGCAGAAACTGTCTTATCGCGGCCTCAAAATAAAGAAGTCGGTATTTATCATCGTATTTCTTCAAACTGCGCAGTTATGGCTATTAGACATACTAGCTAGAATAATCATTCATGCTTTGCTATACGTAGAATGTAGATGAAATATAAAATATAAACTTTATTAATATAAAGTCAGGATTTCTCATCACATTTCTTAAAACTGAGCGGTCATAGCTATTAGATATATTAGTTAAAATCATCATTTATTCATCTACGTTTTGCTTCACGCAGAATATTTTGAAGAAATATAAACTAACTCTTTATCAATGCAGATCAAAATGAGATGAGAAATGTCTTCACAAGTCCAGCCAGAAAGTTCTCAAGTGTCAATCGCAACTTGATTTCACTCTGGGCAACATTCAATTGCTACCAATCAGCTCCAGTTCAACGGAAGCGCTCTCGCGCGCTCTTATGTCATTCAATTCTGTCAGCATATAATATGTGTGTGTGTATGGAAAGAGAGAGAGAGAGAGAGAGAGAGAGAGAGAGAGATCTTAACAACTTTAGTAGAATTACCGGTACAGTTAATGATAAACAATTACATTGTAATTTAGCATCTCCCAAGCCCGCAACCCCCCATTCCCAACCTCCTCCCCCCAACGCCCACCCACCCACAAAACAACTGGAGTCTTCATAAATCTTCAAGAACCGGAGGAGAAGAAGAAGATCTCTCTCTCTCTCTCTCTCTCTCTCTCTCTCTCTCCTGAGAACTGCAGAAACGGCGCGAATTATCTCCCCAAGTTGGGTCTTTTCTCTACTCGGAAAATTACTTTCATGACATAACTCTGTTCGAATTTATATTTATATTCCCTCTCAAGTTTTCTCTGCATTAAGGATAGAATTGGGTTTAACCTTCCATTATCCTTTTTTTGAAGATTTTAGATTTCCTGTAAGTTCAAACGTTGTCGACTCGGAAGATAGCGAATTTTGAAATGTTTTTTTTTTTTTACCTCCTTCTCTCAAGGCTTCTCTTCATTATGGATAGAATTTGGTTTTTCCTCCCTTTATCCTTTTCTTTTGGATTTCCTGTAAATTCCGATGCATTGCAGCAAAAACAAGAATAAGAAAATAAAATAAAACCACAAAGACTAGACAAAAGTCAGAAGACGAGAGGAGAGAAGCATTTCATTTTGAAAATGACCTTTTAGTTTTCTGTCAAAGAAAACTGTTATGGAGATGGCTATTTGTCTGTCCGACCGCACTTTTTCTGTCCGCCCTCAGACTTTAAAAACTACCGAGGCAAGAGGGCTGCAAATTGGTATGTTGATCATCCACCCTCCAATCATCAAACATACCAAATTGCAGCCTTCTAGCCTCAGTAGTTTTGATTTTATTTAAGGTTAAAATTAACCATGATCGCGCGTCTGGCATCGCTATAGGATAGGCCACCACCTGGCCGTGGCTGAAAGTTTCATGGGCCGCGAGCTCATACACCATTATACGCTGTACAGAAAATCGATTGCGCCGAAAAAACTTTCGGCGCAGTTTTTACTTTTTTTTAATTTTTTTCCCCTGACTTCCTCACCCTTGATTCATATGCAAATGAGATGTTTTTTCCCATTGATGAGTTTTCTCTCGTTGAGCGGTTGCAGTATTCTCTCTCTCTCTCTCTCTCTCTCTCTCTCTCTCTCTCTCTCTCTCTCTCTCTCTCTCTCTCTCTCTCTCTTAGTAGTTTGTTGGGGAGAGGGGATAGGGAGAGAGATTTTGAGGGTGGGACCAGGGTCAACAATGTCTTTTTAAACCTTCTGGGCAAAATAGCTTCTCTCTCTCCCAAAACCGCGTCCATTTCAATAAGAATATCATCCAATGACTTGTTAAGGCTGTTCTATGAAATATATTCAGTTGCTTATTGATTACTTCCAAAGGAATGTTAATTTTACTGGCAAAAGTATTAGCAACATTATGTTTGCGAAATAGAAGTCCACTGATTTTTTATCACATCAAGTTCAAGAATTATAGAAATCTATTGTAATTTATAACATCATAGATTTTTATTTGAGTTCGGTATAAAATGAGTTTCTTGAAGATTTGCGTCGAAAATACTTTCGTAACGATTTCTTTTTCAAATTAATCCGTCAGTGAGAAGAGTCATTATGTGCTGCTAACCTTTCGTAAGAATTGAGGTCAGGAACGCAGAGTAAATTTGGAAATAATTTGCCCTGAAGAAGAATATCACCCAACGACCTACTAAGGCTGTTCTGTGAAATATTTTTAGTTTTATTGGCAGAGATGTTACAGTCACATCACGTCCTGATGAGAGCAGACTCATGTTAAATCTCACGAGTAATAGACTTAACGAATTTCAGAAGTCAGAGCTGAGAAAGAAAGACGAGGCAGCCATCACAAAGCGAGTCAAAGGATTCCTAGGACTTTGGAGATCGTTTACACAGAGAAGACTGACTGATGGAAGGAAGGGGAAGAGAGAGAGAGAGAGAGAGAGAGAGAGAGAGAGAGAGAGAGAGAGTTGATGAGCGGGAGATTGAGAGATTTCGTAGCGCAGGATAGAATGAACATTCTTCCATTCTACGTGAAGTATCTTGGGTAGTTTAGAACCTTTGTTATACTTCAGATTTTTATAATTCAACTTGTTTATTTTTATTTATGACAACGGACGAATATATATATATATATATATATATATATATATATATATATATATATATATATATATATATATATATATATATATATATATATATATATATATATATATATATATATATATATATATATATATATATATATATATATATATATATATATATATAAATATATATATATATATATATATATATATATTTTTCATCTGTCTACTTCCTCTAAATTACTTTATAGCAAGGACCCTCTCAAACCCACTCAGACTTACGAATATATATTCATGAATTCAAACTTTTCCTCATCATGAATAAACCAGAAATGTTACGACAGACAAATTGGACAAACAGATATAACACGGAGGGATTAAATGAAGAGGAATGAAAGACGGGGATGAATTATTATACACTGAGCCCGAAAGTTCATCCCATAAATTCAGGTCTTTGAAAAGGGCAATTGTCATAATTTATGGTAATTCGGGAAAGTTTACGTTTCCGCGTCGAGTGATTGATGGCCCCTTAAACTTTCGGAAGGGTAAATAGGGAAGGGAAATGAGAGAGAGAGAGAGAGAGAGAGAGAGAGAGAGAGAGAGAGAGAGAGAGAGAGAGATTAAACGACATTTGTAGCTCAATGTTTTTTTGTGTATATATACTTGTATTTTGAAAGAAAATGTAAATATTCCTGATTTCTTGCACACAATTAATAATTTGTACCATCCATAAAGTTCATGATAGAATATGAAGAAAATAATTGTATACCATTCTTGGATGTCTTAGTTATTAGAAATAACACCATTTTTTGTTTTTGTTTTAAAGTATATAGGAAATCCACGAATAATTTGTCATATATTCATTTTTACTCTAACCATGCTAAACAAATTAAGGTGTCAACATTTTCCAGTATGTATCTTAGAGCCCTTAGAATTTGTAGCCCTGAATTTTTGGAGGAGGAGTTTAAAATTATCGATAAAATAGGAGATTTATTATGTTACCCTCCATATTTCTTAGAATTGTAAAATAGAGCAGAAAAAACATATTACAATCCAACCAGTATTCAGAAAGAACTTAAGAATATTCTGTTTACCATTTCATTCTAATCTCACTCCTGCAGTGCCCATTTTAAAAACTATTGATATTAAATTAGTGTTTAAAAATAATAATAGTTTGAGAAATAAACTAATATTGTATACAACATTCCTTGCAAAGAATGTAATAAGATTTATACTGGTCAAACATCAAAAGGACTGAAAGTAAGAAGCTCCCAATACAAATATGCCATTTCAAGAGGCTTATCAAATAATGGCGTTGCAGATCATTGGCTTAAGACAGGCCATGCGGTTAACTAGGGTAAGTCATTGATAATCTACAAGGTCAATGACCGTTGGAAGAATCTTCTGGAGACTGTGTTTATTGAAGCCACGTGCACCAGGAATGTTAATCTCCACCCTGGATTATCCCTTGATCCTTTGTCCCTGTCTTTTTTGTTTACAGAACATGCTGCCCAGATTAACACACTGTACCCCCCCCCCCTTCTGTCTTTGTATATAAAGTTCTGTCAACTTGTATTGTATTCAGTGTGAACTTGAAAATGTAGAATAAACTACAAAAGTACTTGTTCAGTCCCAGTTTTCACTAACCTTCTCATGTGGACTTTGTGCTATTCTCAAGCATGCATTTCCTTCCATGCTGCATTGGATATATATATATATATATATATATATATATATATATATATATATATATATATATATATATATATATATATATATATATATATATATATATATATATATATATATATATATATATATAACGTATATATATATATATATATATATATATATATATATATATAATATGATATATATTACTTTCAGACTTTCCCTCTGGGAATACAAGACATATTCCACTCTTCTAATAAATTGAGAGCCCTTCATTTTCTCCCTCTGATACAGATTATTCTCTTCATAATAATAAAACCAGATGTATTTATCTTCATGTATTCTGTATCTTAATGTATCCTGTATCTTGATGTATCTTAATTTATTTTGTATCTGCTCCTCCAAGGCCTGATTATTTTGATTAAATAGTTGGGTGACCTTTTCAGTGACCTTTGTTTGACCCTTGTTTACCTCCTGGGGTCATCTGCTCATTGACCTGTCTGTCTGTCTGTCTGTCTGTCTGTCTGCTTTAGACTTTTGGATTTTATGTGATTAAATCTTGTCTTTACCTGAGGAATTTTTTTTATTTTACTTTTTTGTAGTTTTTATTTTCGCTTTTTAGTCCTGGTGTCATGTAAAATTATATAAATATATATATATATATATATATATATATATATATATATATATATATATATATATATATATATATATATATATATATATATATATATGCAGTTATATCATTTGCTAGTCCTGTAGATATTCCCCAGCCTACCTCTCATTCACTCAGCTATATAAATGGCCTCTGCTGTTAGAAAATACTGTTGCTGTTCCTAGTCCAGTAGATATCTTATGTTAGAATGCTCCTCCGAAGTGCAGTCCACCCAGCTATAAATGGGCTGTTCACATCGTCTGCTGTTAAGAGTTTCTGAAAATGCTGTGAAAAGATAAGAGTTTCTGTTAAAATGCTGTTAAAATGCTGCTCGAAAATGCTGTTAAAAATGCTGTTGAAATGCTCTCGAAAATGCTGTTAAAATGTTGTTCAGAAGAAATGCTGTTGATGCTGTTAACAGTTTCTGCGAAAATGCTGTCAAAAGATGCTATGTTTCTGAAAATGTTGTTGTTCAAAATACTGTTAAAAGATGCTGTTAAAATACTAATCAAAAATGCTGTTAAAATACTGTTCGGAAATGCTGTTTTTTCAAAATGCTGTCCAAATGTACTTCAGAAAGTGTTGTTAAAATGCTGTTTGGAAATGTACAAAAAATATTTTATATCTAAAGTGCTTTTAAAGTTAAAATGGCTCACAAGTTCATCCAGATTCCTTTAAATACTGTCAAAATGATTTTCAAGAAATGGGCAAAATGTTTTTCAGAAATGTGCTGTTAAAATGCTTTTGCTGCTCCGACTGTAGTCAAATGCTGTTAAAAGATGCTGTTTGGAAATGCTGTAAAATGGTAACTACCCGCCTGAAAATGCTGTTCTCCAAAATGTTGTTCAAATGGTGTTCGAAAAAACAAAAAGTGCTGTTAAAAGTTCTTTTCTTTGGCCGATCAAAATGTTAGCTGTTAAATGCTGTTCGGAAATGCTTTTTTATTCGAAAGTGATCTGTTAAAATGCTGTTTTTTTTCCTTTGTTAAAATGCAGTTGAAAGTTAAGAAAGTGCTATTAAAATGCTGTTAAAAAAATGCTGTTATTGGTCTCTGTTAAAATGTTCGATTATTCTGCTGAATGACGTTGTTCGAAAGTGCTGTAAAAATGCTGTTCGAACTGCTGTTAAAATGTCTTCGAAAATTAAATGTTAAAATTATATTTTAAAGTGCTGTTAAAATGCTGTTTCGAAAGGCTGTTAAAATGCGTTGTTCGAAAGTGCTGTTAAAATGCTGTTCGGAACTGCTGTTAAAATGTGTTAAAATGCTGTTGAAAGACGCTGTTCGAAAGTGCTTTAAAATGCTTGTTGTTCTGTTCGTTGTTAAAATGCTGTTAAAATGCTGTTAAAAGAAAATGCTGTTAAATGTTGTTCTAAAAGTGCTTTTAAATGTTGTGAAAATGTTAAAAATGCTGTTCGAAAATACTGTTAAAAAAATGTGCAAAAAAACATGCCGTGAAAATGCTGTTAAAAGATTAAGTTCTAAAATGCTGTAAAATGGACAAAAATCCTGTTAAAATGTGCAAAAATGCTGTAAAAATGTTCCAAAATGCTGTCGAAAATGCTGTTAAATGCTGTTTAAAATGCTGTTCAAAATGCTGTCCAACCTAAAGAAGAATCCCTTCAATTCTCTTTTCATCCTTCCAGAAATTCTCTGCGAATTTCGTGACAGTGAAAATAAAAATGAAGAAAGTGTAAAACACATGTGAAAGATAAAGCATAAAAAGGATCTGAAACGGGCAGAGAGAGAGAGAGAGAGAGAGAGAGAGATAAGAGAGAGAGAGAGAGAGAAATAAATAAATAAATAAATAAATAAATAAATAAATAAATAAATGCCACTCTGGAAAAGGATTGTAAGATTTACTGTCCATTAAGAAGACGAATTTGACACAAGGAGAAAGATGAGGAATAGTTTCTTCTCAAAGGAAAACTTTCCTGGCCAAGATAAGAGGCAGAAGAATCTCCCCACCCCCAAAAAAGTAAAAATGGGCCGAAGTTTCTTCGGCGCAGTCGAGCTTTCTGTACAGCGTATGATGCTGTATGAAACTTTCAGCCACGGCCCATGGAACTCTTAGCTGCGGCCCATGAAACTCAGCCACGGTCGGGTGGTTGCCTGGGTTGTTGGTACCTATAGCGGTGCCAGAAGTACGATTATGGCTACCTTTAACCTTAAATAAAATAAAAACTACTGAGGAGGCTAGAGGGCTGCAATTTTGTATGTGTGATGATTGGAGGGTGGATGATCAGCATACCAATTTGCAGCCCTCTAGCCTCAGTAGTTTTTAAGATCTGAGGGCGGACAGAAAAAAGTGCGGACAGACAGACAAAGCCGGCACAATAGTTTTCTTTTACAGAAAGCTAAAAGAAGAAAGAAATAAATAAAAAAACCAGGGGAATCTTCCAAGAGCTAAAAACCTCAATGACTTAAAAAGTTGTTTTATCTCAGACTCGTCTCTGCTTTGGTTCGATATCTCTGTCTGAAACAGGACTGTGTGTATACGCCTAAGAGAGGATTAGTGCCGTCAGTGCACCTCACGTGGTGCACTGTAGGCATTACTATGGGATGTTTTTAGTGTGCCTTCGGCCCCTAGCTGCACCGACGTTTTGGCCTTTTACTTGACCTCCATTCCCTGTTTCTTCCTTCAGTCTTGCTGTCCAACACCTCTAACTATTCATTCATAGGGTAACTGATTTTTTCTCCCAGTTCCACCTTTAGAGCCTTGTACTTCATCTTTTTATTTTCTGGATCTCTTTATCTCGCTGTCCAACCGCTCCAACTCCCCTTGTAGAAAAGAGGCCACATCCCCTACGTTTGTGCTTTTTTTACCGTTTCCGATTAGAAAAACATAACAAGATAAAAAAAAAAAACTGTGAGGCAAAAACACAACTGAAATCAAATACATCAGAATTTTTCTCCTACACATCAAGTAAAATCATATCTCACAGGGAAAAATATATGTATTCTTTCATTAATGAAATACATAAGCCTTTTTCGACTAGACGCAGCGGAAACCTGCTTCTTAGATAAACAAAATGTTTGTTTAAACTTTCCTGTCCCAGTTTTTTTTTATTTTCTTTATAGGTAAATCACCCCAGAAGCGATGAATGTTTACTTACAAAATGAGCTTCCATTCGCTGAAGAAACTTTGAGCCAACTAAAAAAATATTAGAATAAGTTTCAGTTGTATCGTCGAATTCCGTAAAACTTCGTCTTTATACAAATGGTTCATGTTCTGCTTTTGTTGCTCAAAAAGAGATTTGATGTTTGAGTGAATTTTACAAAGAGTCAAAGTCCTATGAAGGTTATTTGGTCTTTGATATATAAACTAGATGTATAAGGTAAAGGCCTACATTTTTGAGTGTCTCAGATATCGATGTTTTTTGAAATTCGTTTGTTCCTGAGCAAAATGAAGAACTTGTGTAATATGTCAGTGTGTGTGTGTGTGTATGTGTGTGTGTGTAGACTGTAATATTACCTTATTCTGTATTAGGTTACGTGAAGGTATCACAGGTTAATAGAGAAACAATTTAATTTTATTAACTTAAACCGATAACCAGCAAAGTCAAGAGAATTATCAGAATTGTTCTCGGTAGTCATTAATTTTATTTCATGCTAATGTACCAATCATTATTATTTTATTTTTTGTGTATATATTGTAATGAGGTGAACCTCGCACATGCCATCTCATCCTCTAAGAAGTAAAGTAAGATACAGTATAAGAATATTTTACATTCGTTCGAAATGATGTCTATTGTTTTAATTTCAACCGTAAAGGTTAACTGTGGGTAAAAATTCGCTCCGATTTGACTCCTCTTACTACTACCCCTCTTGGGTGAGCTCGTAATCCCTTTTCCTTGTCGAGGTGACTGCCGAAAGACCTTGATTTCAGGTGCTGTTATGTCAGAGATGGTAATCCCGTTGAGGCAAGCAAAGCCAGCAGAGGAGAAAAGTCAAAAGAGAAAGCGGCTCCTGCACTTAGCAACTGATCCATGTGACTGGCACCATCTTGAACACCTGGGCCAGATGACCCCACGTCCCATGTGCGAGACCCTTATAGAAAACGTGGTCCTGCCATCATACAGCACCATCTACAAGGAGCAGGCTCTTAATCTCCGAACGCTATAAAAGGGCATCATACGGGCACATTGTTCTTAGAAGACGTTGGAACTTACCCATGACACTTCTGTCCTCCATTGCTCCCCTGAGCTGCCCCTTGCTGTCCCATCTGGCTGTCCAGAGCCTAAGTTACTTTTGTAGTGAATCCCTTTAACACTACCTTCCATCACTGGCGCCCCCGAAGACGAGGAATCTGTCTTCCGACGAAGGTAATGTTTGAGAGTCAAGGTTCTTGTGTCAGTCACGTCCCTGTCAATCTTTTGCTATTTTCCATTTCCTTTCATAGTGTGATATACCTACAACAAGACCTGTATTGCTATTATTTTGTGTTGTTTTAATTTATGAACAAGTGAAGTGAAGTTTGACATAATTGTTTAAAATCCGAGTTATAGGAATTGAGTCTTTTCTAAGCACCTTCTGTGCAATTCCTCGATACCCTGATTAAAGCGACTTAGTGCAGCTAATTAAGCATGTGTGTTCTTGATTGTAGATAGGAGTTAGCCTGCTGTGGATCTGTTTATCATCTTGTGTGGCATAACCACTGTTCCACTCCCCTGCGGTGCCCTTTGAAGAGGGTTGCCTTTTGAGTTTCTTCAGAGAATTATCCATTTTTTGTTAACCTTATTATACGACAGGACTCTGTTACCTGTCTTAATTTATGCTTTCCATTCTTCTGATATGTGTGTTTTGCTAATGTGAATATAATTAATTAAGTGAAACCTAAATGTTTACCTGATAACTTCCCCCCTTTGAAGAAGGCCCTCAGCCAAAATCTTTGCATAAGGTTTTACCTGAACCCATTATTAGAGTCAGGTTTCACCTTCCCAAGGTAAGTTACCGTAGCCTTCAGCTTAGAACCATATCAGTGGCGACCTTTGTGCTCAGATCGCCTTGCAAATTGCCCCCCCCCCACCCTTGCAAGCCCCTTGCAATAGCAATTATGGCTGAATAGCTTTTCTAGAAGCTGGTTGCAAGATTAGAAACGAACCTGTACTAGCGTAAATTCCCCTTATAAGCACACAAGCGATCCAATTCCACAATAAGTATAGTGTTGTTATCTGTTATTTTATGTTAGGCGCGACCAAAAATCTTGAATGAAACAGAGTTAGGAATTTGTCAGACCGTGTGCATGCAACCCAGTTATAGAGAAGAGAGTTACTAACTATTCCACAAGCTTTGATAGCTAATGCATGATAGCTTGCATGTCTTTCAGTATAGGCTAGTTGGGTAGCATGAAAAGTGACTTTCAAAGTGTTCAACAAGAAATAGTGTGGGTATTTCTTCCCCATGTGATTAGGATATTTTTTCCATTCAAAAACTTAGTTAGGCACACGTTAGAAGACATGAGGGCTACTTGTCCAGCAAATTTTTTTGCATTGCTGGAATTAATATTTTTACTTTCCCTCCTTCTCTCTCCCCCTTAGAGGTTAGGAATTCATTAGGCAAGCATATTATTTTCCTGTGCTGAGTAAATATTATAATGGCATAAGACTTTGTTCAGGCCACACAAGCCAAAATTTGTGTCTAGCATTTGCGTTTGTTTAACTCCTCAATGAAGCGTAGCACGTGGTAAACTCCATTTCATTCCGTTTTATTTCCCAGTCAGTAAACTGTGAGAAGACCGCACCCTTTCATTCATTTCCCAGAAGAGAGAAAGAACCCCAGACTTAGCCCAGCAAATTTTGCTCACTGGCTTCCTCTCTCTCTCTCTCTCTCTCTCTCTCTCTCTCTCTCTCTCTCTCTCTCTCTCTCTCAATAGCCTTAACAATAGCACAAGAAACTCAGTTAACACGATTCCCAAATTTGTTTTTGAGAAATCTTTATAATTCCCGTACCTCATTTTATTCAGGGCCACGTAAGCCCAGGAATTTTACACATGAAGGAATCGCCTCTTTAAATCATTAATATCCCATCCATGACAAAGTGAACATAAAAAATCTACCCCTTAACACGAGTCATAAACAATCCTTGCCTATTTAAACTGCACTCAATAAAAGGCGGACGAATGATTCCCCGCAATCGTTCGGTCATTTCATAAAGATCCACGCAACCCCTTTTCGTTCAGATGCCACGCACGTGCAGACCCCGTAATAACAGACATCACGTGCCCTCAGTCTTTGTCAAAACCGATCACGTGCCAAATATGGGTCCAGTAGAGTAACGTAATTTCGTTCCTTCTTATGTGCATGTGATCTCAGCAAATATAACTTTGCCCATACATGGTAGATTTAAGATTTTTTGTACTTGCCATACTCTACGCATTTAATCTCGTGCACTTCAAAATAGCACTATCCTTTCGTCATCATGTGTTATGCATTTATTCTTGGGTGAGAAGCCAACTAAATTGTTTCATTTACGCATTTAATTGTGTACCCGTAGAAGCACTGCTTCCTGTTTGCCCAGAGCAATACAATTTTATAACATTTGATGTAATGCCAGCATAATCATTCATTCACGTGTTTAATTGTGCATATTCTCTATCTCTCTCTCTCTCTCTCTCTCTCTCTCGTCAGAATCGCCTCTTCACTCTTATACTCTATCTTTCGTTTTTTCATCTCTCTCTTTCGTTTTCTCTCTCTCTCTCTCTCTCTCTCTCTCTCTCTCTCTCTCTCTCTCTCTCAGAGCAATACAATCTTGTATTTGCTGTAACGACAGCATAATCATTCATTCACGCATTCAATTGTGTATAATTAGAAGCTACTGCTTCCTATTTGCCCAGAGCAATAAGATTTTATAGTATTTGCTGCGGCGACAGCATAATCTTTCATTCACGCATTTAATTGTGTACTCGAATGAACTAAACTCCAAAGTCCTTGCGTGACTTCCCAACTCTCCGTTCATTTCAAACAATCCGAAGTCCTTACGTGACTTCCCAAATCTGTTCATTCGAACCAACCTTGAGTCTTTTTAGACATACTAAACCCATTCATTCAAACCAACCTTGAGTCTTTTAGATACTCGTTTACTGAATCCGTTCATCACGAACCACCTTGAATTATCACCTTTTAGCACAATCCTAAGTTCCACGGAACAGTCAATGTCGTTCAATCCGAACATACCTAGGTCACTCAGGCTAAAATCAGACTGAGTGCCAGTGCCACCTCACCCAAAGGGCCCATCTTACTTGCTCATAGCACCACCATTGACCCTGCCCCACGTCCTAAGACCTTATTGTTATTCCCAAGGGCCACGCCCATCCAAGCACCATCTCAAAATGTCTAAGACAGCCAGATCACAGGAAAATGGGCCCAAAACCACTTATTCTGACAAAATACCTTTATAAAACTTCTTCCCCTCAGAAACATGTTCAGTATCAACCTGTAAACCGTTATCAACTCCCAAATCCCTTTTCATTATCCCTTTCAATCTCATCCATTTCCTCGTAGACGAAAACCCCAGGTACCCCAACAGCCAGACCTCCTACCCCGTATGAACTGATTCTGTTCCGCCGCCACGCTGGATGACCCAGTAAAATGTACTCCCCAAGGCAGCCCCTTTATACAACCAAAAATGGCTCTATGATAACCTTACTTCCCAGGGACAAACAAACGTCCCGTAACGTAAAACACTCAACCTATTTGATCACACACTGTCTCTTCAGTAGGAAACAGTGATTGGAAAACATCGATTGATATAAATCATAATTTATCAAATTAACAGATGCACCAGCATCAATAAATACCGAGACATCGACACCATGCACAGACCCTTTCCGACAATTGGCTTCGGCGCCTGGGCCTCAGAAAGTCCCCATGTCATGGCAGAGCACAATTAAAACAACAAACCGTGGCATCTGATCCACAAATTTCCGTCATCAACTTTGTTGGCCACTGTTATGCTTTCTGTCAACTGACTTTCCACAACAACTGCCAGGAGCAAAGGCTGAATCCCGACAAGTTCTTTGAAACACACACAAAAGTCTTCGATACACCATCAAAAAAATGCATTTCGACATACATGCTTACGTGATAAAAATTAATGCCTCATCAGGCGTAGGGTCCATAATCTTGTCAAAACTATCAACTATAGCATCAGGGACATCATTTAACATCCCAGCAAATAGCAACAATTTATGAAGGTTGCCAGGGCATAGTGTGGCCCTTTCAGTTTCTCCACAAACTCTTCCGCATCGAAAAGTTGAGAACACAACTCAACCATCAACTTCTGGCATTCAATTTAAAAAAAAAAAAACTTTTAACGTGAACTGAAGCACCATACATGGACAACCTAAGTCATGCTGGCGAAATGAATGCCAATGTAGTAGTCCCTATTCATGCAATGTGCACTGGGATAGAACAGAAATCCCTGCCATATGTCATTGAATCCTTTTTATGCACCTCCGTTCATATTCGCTTTCGTCATGTTACTTGCTGGACTCTTGCAATGATTGCTGGAAAGCAAGGTTTCTTCCTGTTACACCAGAAAAAATTTTCCTTTCAGGGCTGAAAGCAGGGTGTGGGCATGGCCGTCCTACCTGCAGAAAACGGATGGACCAAGGTCAGATGACAAAGGTGCCTGATGGAGGTTTAACTGGGGAACTGCCCCAGACCTGTAAAAATCGCCAGAAATTTTGTACTGTGCCATGCCCAGAACTTGACAAGGACCTCTTACTGGGTATTATTGATACGATTTTATGGGCACGGTCATGGGTATTTCAGGATTATTCCATTTGAAAACAGTGCGACTCGCCTGTGACAGTCGATTCGTTCCTTCAACAACCTTCATTGTCGATCCCACCTAAGTCCTCAGATTACATTCGGGCCAATCAGATTTATATACGACACCTGTGTGTGTGTGTGTGTGTGTGTGAGTGTGTGTGTATGCCCGCGTGCGTGCGTACGAGAGGATCTACGCAGAAGTGATAAAATTTTCTATTAGCTGTTATTCTGACATTCTTTAACTGACAAGCATTACATGAAAAAGCAGAAAATTCTCTCTCTCTCTCTCTCTCTCTCTCTCTCTCTCTCTCTCTCTCCTTGCGCATTTCTGTCCCAATTTGCACCTCACAAATCCCACAGCGGCTTCAGTTGAGACTAAATCGAGCCATCTATCTGATGCTAATGCTCCTTTAATTCCATCTGAGCAAGCAGTGAGAAGAACATCAAGTGCAAATGGTCAAAAGGAGGAAGCAGATTTCCCTTCTTTAGTGTGGAAATTATTTGCTGCCAAATTATGCGGGTTGCAAGTTAGTGTTAATAAGCAACGCCTTGCATGCATTCGCTTGCACTGTGTAAAATAATTGCTCTTAGAAAAATCTTTATGAATATTTGGTTATACATTAATTTTTACTTACATTTGCATTCAGAATAGAAGCGATAAGTTATGCAAAACTTTATGTCAAGCTATGTGCATTAGGAGAATTTATTTTAAAGCTCTTTTCAATAAAAACTCACTATATTTGTCCACGATAATTGTCACTCAGCAGTGAACTGTGAATCGTTCAGAATATTTATTGATAAAACAAGTAACACTGTTTGTAAGCTGCCTATGCTAAACCTGAAAGAAGGATTTCGACAGAATATGCTTAGCTAATTGGCCCCTCTGGTACCATGCAACTGGAACTACTCATAAGCAATGGGAATTTGCTTGAGAGTTAATGGTTTGGTTATCATTGCGACATATAAACAAAAAATTAGCTGTCTGTCTTCACTTTAATCGGTCTTCTTGGGATGCACCAGGGTAAAACACATAACAAGTGTCTGATGGAATAACATAATATAACTTAGACCTCTGAGGTGCCATATGCAATCCAGTCCCAAAAGTCACTTGTAATGCCCTATGCGGCATTTTCTGCGATCTTCAGTTCGTCATTTTGACGTTTTATTTCAGTGGTCGGCTTCTGGTGTGCTGAAAATTATTCTTTTAACACTCTGGATGACTTATGACGTTCTGAGGCGTCATTCAAAATGCTTTCCCGAATTCAGTTACCATCCGCAGATGCACCACTCTGGAATCAGTTTTCAGCACGTTCATTGAACATTTGGGACCTGAAACTTCTGAATGATGTTGATTGGATGAGCCTAAGATTCACTCAAGGATGTTCTGGGAAGAGCTGATGACAAGCCCATGTCCCAACAAGAGAGGGGAAAAAGGTTCAGCTGTAAACCTCGCCCTTTCCTGATACACCCCACAAGTGATCTCTTCTCTTTTCGCTAAAGCTCCGTTGTCACTGAATAACGCTGTGGATAGGCGAAACAGTTGTCGTGATAAGGACAATACATGGAAGGAGAATAACTTGGCATAATTTTTAATAGAAAATGGAAGATGAGAATCGAAAAAGAGAGAGCTGTGATAATACAAAGACTCCGGTAAGAAGCTTGTTGTTATTAATGCAATTGTCTTCTTTTAATATATAAATAGATGAATAAATATATATATATATAACATATATATATATATATATATATATATATATATATATATATATATATATATAAATATATATATATATATATATATATATACATACATATATATATATACATATATGTATATATATATATATATATATATATATATATATATATATATATATATATATATATATATATATATATATATATATATATATATATATATATATATATATATATATATATATATATATATATATATATATATATATATATATATACATATATGTATATACCTAAGAAAGAGTTAATATAATATGAAATTAAAGCCCAGAACTGCATTTTTTATGCAAGACTGAAATTCAAACAAATGGAATCACTCTAACTTTCCACTGAAAGTTAAATTCGAAATAAAGAAGAAATTCAACGTCTGAAATCCCAACAAATGTCTTGCTCAATTAATCCTTTCTGTTTATATGTCATAATGAATCTGCTGAATAATCCATGCAAATTATTAAATATAAATAAATGGTTATTGTAATGAATAATTGTGCATGAAATAATAGTCTAATTCTGATTAATGGCAGCTTATTGCTGATGAGAAATGAAGGAAAAATAATAATTCATCTGTTCATTTCGTCCTGCTTTCTTTCTCTCAATAGTTCTGTGAGGGCTTTTGCACAATTCGCAGATGAAGCATCTCTGCCCTGGAAGAGAGAGAGAGAGAGAGAGAGAGAGAGAGAGAGAGAGAGAGAGAGAGAGAGAGAGATAAGATAAGATCAGAAGGTGGGAATGGTATAAAAGAACGTGATGAATGATTGCAATTTAAACCCATTCATTTATACCTGTATGTGAATCCCTTCTAGTCTTTTTCTTAATTATTTTATTTTATTTTATTTTTTTATTTTTTGCTCTGGAAGATGATAACCTTGTTGTATGAATAATAATAATAATAATAATAATAATAATAATAATAATAATAATAATAATAAATAATAATAATAAATAATGCATTACAAGTAATATAAGGTTGCAGATGTAAGCAAGACTAAATTACAGGCATCTACTCCTACCATTTTTTACTTCGATAATAATAAATAGATAAGGAGTCAGTTAATTTAGTTGAAAAATATATATGAATATATATATATATATATATATATATTTATATTTGTATGAGTTTGTATTTGTATGTATGTGAATGTATGTATGTACATATATAGATGCATCCATTTTGTTCATTATCATAATCTAGGCAGCTAAGACCATGCTGCTAATTTTTCGTAGATTCTAATTATTAAATTTTTCCATTTAGTTCAAACGACCGGATGTAAAACCTCCTGTTAAATAAACCACTTGATCTAACATGAATCTCACCTGAGAGTCGACTGACAATCTTGTAGAGTCTACGCAAACTGAGAATCTCCTCTGGTCAATCTTACAAGAGCCTCAATGTTCTGCTTGGAATACTCCCACTGTGGAGGTTGGAATATCTCCATTCCCATAAGAGGAATGTGTGACGAATTGAATTTACATATTCTCCGGTTCAGTGCTCGGCAATCCATGTATATGGTTCTCTGCATTTCAATACGGGCAAAGAAACGTAGAGAGTGAGAGAGAGAGAGAGAGAGAGAGAGTGAGAGAGAGAGAGAGTTCAAACTGTTTCCATGTTCTAAAGAATTTCACCATGAGAGACGAGAGAGAGAGAATCTGTGTCTGTGGTTCTCTAAATTTCAGTATGGCACAAAAAAAGAGAGAGAGAGAGAGAGAGAGAGAGAGAGAGAGAGAGAGAGAGAGAGAGAGAGAGAGAGAGTCTGCGTCTGTGGTTCTAAAAATTTCACCATGGCCACAGAAACGGAGAGAGAGAGAGAGAGAGAGAGAGAATCTGCGTCTATGGTTCTCTAAATTTTAATATGGGCACATAAACGGACAGAGAGAGAGAGAGCGAGAGAGAGAGAATCTGTGTCTGTGGTTCTCGAAATTTCAATATGGACACTGAAACGCAGAGAGAGAGAGAGAGAGAGAGAGAGAGAGAGAGAGAGAGAGAGAGAATTTCACTTACGTGCGTTAACTGTCAAGGGATAATGATTTGTCTTATTAATTCATAATTGCTTTACTGTTTTCGATTTGTGGTGATATTTGACAAAATGATTTCATAAAATCATATTTGTTATTAGTTTTCTTCATTTAGATATTTTCTACTTTCTAAAATCGTTAATGTAACAAATGACTTATAAAAATAGTTTATATTATCACTTCCTTTTAAATAAATTTTCTTAATAACTTTGTTGATAGTTAAAATTCCTGGATACACTAACTACTTTAGAATTTTATAGATAATTGAAATAATTTCCTCTATTAATCACACAGTCAAAGGCTTCAGAATAAAAGATATCATAATAAAACATTTCCGCAGGTTTAGCCAGTATCCAAATTTCTTGTAACCAACTCTCAGAGCAAATGTCTAGAATTTTACAGACATTGAAAATAAATGATACATTAACTACACGGACGAAAGCCAGTTTTTAGAAGACATCATAATATATTTCTTTAGGTTTGGTCAGTTTCCACATTTCTTATGACTCTCGGAACAAATGTCTGGAAATATTCCGACTGACGCAAAAAAAAAAAAAAAAAAAAGGTCATAAAAGCGATGCAGACTTTCAGACGAGGTTGCATAAAATTTTCTCGACATTCTGACGTTTTTTCCTGAGCAGATTTTTTTTCCTCGTCCACCTCCTCTTTTATTTTTTTTTTTTTATTTTAATTTTAGTATTTTTCTGCTTTTCATTTGCTATGTAAAAATAGGAAGTACTTTTGCAACGCGTCGTTTCAGTAGACGTGACTGTTCATTTTTATTTAATTTCTAATTCCAGTGAAGTTCGCTCAAAAACTTTGATTGAATTTCGGTTCTCTTCTTTCCTTTTATTTTAATTTTTGTTTAATTTGTAATTTTCCTGCTTTTTATCTCCTATTTAAAAATAAAATGACTTTTGTAGCGTGGTTTGTTTCAGTGGGCGTGACTTTATTTTTATTTTCTAATTCCAGTGAATTTCACTCAAAATCTGTGATTGCATTTCAATTCTCTTCTCTCAGTTTCTGAACAACATTAATGTCATTTCCTCTCATCAAGTTCTGAAATCAACTCCTGATTTATTTTCCTTTTATCTGTCTCCTCTGCTAATTCGAGAACATTATCTTTAATCTAGATTATCTATTTTTTTTTTACTTCTACTTTCTGAGAGTAAATTCTCCTCCTGCGGTTGTTCTGTTCTGCAAAAGATTAATTTGAAAGTTAATGTTCTTCTTGTCTTCTACTCAGTATGAAATGAAACGTGTTTGTAATGATCTCTACTGTATTTTGTTTATTTTAATTTTCACTTTTTATTTGTATTTATTTTTATCTTTAATTTTATTTTTCATTTGTTCTTATTTTCAATTAATGTTTTTATTCATACTTATTTTCTTTATATTTACTTTATTCATTTTATTTTTTCTTATTTTATGTGTGGGTATTTCTGTATATTCGTTAAACTTGACCCAAATTGTATTTTGAAACGTAAGAAGAACCTATGAGGGTCGCTGTAACCTGTGAATGAGGGTCGTGGAAACCATTACTGAAAACAAAAATGATGTAATTTTAATATTTTGAGTCACATAAAACCAACATTGATGTATTTCAAAAGTGTGGTATTTCATACTTGTAACATAAACAGAGGCAACTTTTTTTAAGTACATTAATGTTCAGTTTCAATTATAGGAAAAAAAAGGATCATAATAGTACCGCTGTATTAATTGTAGGGTATTTATACTATGCTGTTTGGGTCAGCAAAAAGAAACGTGATACGAAAGAGGAAACAGACGCCTTTGTCAAGAGCAAATTTGGTTATGGTAGCTGGCTATTAAATAATAAAAAATAATGACTAAGAAAGAATAAATCAAATGTTCACAAAAGAATATATATATTAATTACTGTGAATAGCCAGTGACTAAAGCAAGATGTGCAAATTGTCAGTTAGAGAAATTGTCATTATGCTTATGTAAATAAATGCTTCTGTATACTGGGTTGATGTAGTATACTGTAACCATATTGTAAATAATTGTAATTGTAAATAATGTAAGTTTAATCCTTTCAATGAAAAAGAAATGTAATTTTTGTCACTACTCCGAACTCAAAACAGCCCCAGTCTTGGTGGAAGTACAGCTACGATGGTGACATCACAGTCATTCGTAATGAATTACAAGAACCTCACAATTATTACACTCTAATTACATGACTAAAGCCCATTAGAATAACGGTCGTTGTAACTTATCAGATGTCGTTTCTCAGACACAAAATTTATGTGATTTTTGGTATTTTGGAATAATAATAATAATAATAATAATAATAATAATAATAATAATAATAATAATAATAATAATAAATAATAATAATAATTATGTATATGTACATATTTTTCAGCTCAGGGCCATAAATCATGGAATATACAAATACAATCTTTACAATATCTAGATACATAAGATAACATGATGAAAATAATAATCGGCAGTATCCACACAGTTGCTGAAGAAGTAGAAAAAAATAGAATTCCTAATAATGGTAATGACAGTAATTATATGGAGATCATAGTAAAAAGAAATATTAAAAATGACAGCAACCTTGCATGAAATACAGCTACAATGGTGATATTACAGTATTACAGTCCCGTGTAATGAATTACACGTACCTGAACATTACGTCCTAATTACATGAATATGATGAAACCCGATTCTTCATGAAGAGTCTCAAATCATTTTGAAAGGATTATTCTTAACCTGGAACTCGCTTCCAGTCACATTAAGATTCAAAGCTCATTCAGTTATATTTTTAGATATATTTCTCTTATAAAACTCCTTTTGAAATTTTTTTTTTTCTCCTATTTTAATTCATTGCGGCGTCAATAACCTAGATGTTGCGACGCCAGGTTTAGTAGCCACAATCAATCAACCACACCTGAATGCTAATGAAATATCATTAAATGATATATGATTATATTATATATTATTATATGAGATATTATTATTCAATGTTCCATTTTGTGCCTCGTGTTTTCGACAGATTTTATGGGAAGGTGAAATTCGTCCAGGAATGGAACTGTATTTTGTAATGACGTTCTCGGCAGCTGTGAAAATAATCTAGACTTGAAAATTGGACCTGTCGATGCTCAGGAGGCCTCATTTGTGGAATCATCCATGTGGTTCATGTGGTCTTTGAAATGTTGAGGGGAAATGTCTTTGAGGTTTTCAATAGGGAATAATGTAGTTATAATAAGGGTCATTTCAGATATTAAAAGCATATTCAGTTTTTTGGTTGGCGCCTTGTCTTTTTTAGACACTTGAATCATTTCCTTTCAGATGGGGATAATTTGTGTATTCAGACATTGTGTTTCACACATATATATATATATATATATATATATATATATATATATATATATATATATATATATATATATATATATATATATATATATATATATATATCAACACACAATCATCATTTATTTATATATAGTTAAATCAACACACTAAAGTGTGGAACAGAAATAAATTTCTGACTCACATCAGGATCCATACAAGTCATAGGTCTTTAAATATATATCGAAATTATCTGGGAAGTCTCCGTGTGTTTTCCCCAATGAAGAAATTATTAATTGCCCTCAGGTTTATTTCAAGACTTCTTTTGATAAATTCATTTGAGTTATAATGTGGTTCAAAGCACACACCAATACCCTAACTGGATAATATAATTTTAAAAACGATAACCATATATAATCTTATCCTATTTATTATATAATAAATAAATAAATAATATTTCTGTGTGTGTGTGGAGAAAGTCGTTCAAGTGTAATCAGCTCAGTGTGTCTGTGTGTGGGATTACAGTCTCCCTACTGAGAAATGTCGTGGAACTGGAACTAACAGAGAACAGAAAAGAGTTCAAGCGAAGGTGAAATGCATTACTTTCCTAAACAGTTCTCATTGTCATTTTAGTGTGTGTACGTAAGTTTTATATATTTATTAATTTGTTACTTTATTTTTTAAAAGAAGTTAGATCTCTGCTTTTGTATTTTCCTTTACCTCCTCTTAATATAACTTCTAATACACCATATTCTTTGGAAATGTTCCTTGAATTTCAAGTCAGTGGCCCCCAATGTGGCTGTTCCATCGAATAGGGTTCATCTCCTGAATAATAATAATAATAATTCCCTGGGGAAGAATTCCTGTAATAATAATAATAATAACCCCTCAAATACAGTTTACTTCTGAAAATTTCAGCATTGTTCTAACAACCCACCATGTATTTTCAAATGGATGACCACAGGAGAACATCCTTTTTGTAAGAAAAATGAACAAAATTCAATATTTATTTTCCAGTAAGATTTGAGCCCATCATTTTTCATCTAAGTTTTTCTGCCTCTTTTTATAAAATCTTATTAACAATATACAAAAGTGAAAATTTCTAAAACTACTAAATTTATTCAAACACCATTGTTTTTGCTGAAGCATTAAGTGTAATGATCTTGCTATTATCAAGACAAAACCAAACAAAGGCTCTATTTGTTTTTGAATGCTCTCAACAAAGAATTCAGTTCCTGATCAACAAAAAATGGTAATTTCATCGAATATTATTAAGAGCCTGGAGTCACCAACCTAATTTTATGTGGATTGACTACAAAAAAAAAAAATCAATGATAAAAGATACCCCACACTCTGGCTTGTTAAAATGCCTGAAAAAATATATGGGGCAGAGAAATTCACACCATCAGCTTTTTTTTATTCTTAAAATACAATAATTTCCAACTTAATGACAGTGGGCTTAATTCAGCTCAGGGAATAGGACTGGCAGTTCCTCTTAACATCAATAAGTAATTTTTTCATTTTTATGGATTCAAATGCAATACACAATACTTTACGTAGTAGTTAAATGATTTTAACAACGAGAAAAGTCGTTTGACTGCAGAATAATGGATGCTGGGCTACAAATTAACTCAATTTTAAAGGAGGCAACAGAGTTAACCATCTGATGTTCATGGACGACATCAATTTGTATGGTAAGAGCATCAAGGAAATAGATACCCTGATCCAGACTGTAAGGTATTGTATCTGAGGATAGAGTTTGGAATAAAAAATGCACCTTTTAACATTTGCCAAAAGGCAAAGTAACAAGGACTGAAGGGATAAAGCTACAAAATAGTATCAAACACATAGATGAGACAGGATACAAATACCTGGGAATAATAGGAGAAATATATAAAACACCAAGAGGTGAAGGACACGATCAGGAGAGAATTATATGGTTAAAGGCGATACTCAAGTCAAAACTCAATGCCAGAAACATGATGAAAGCCATAAATGCATGGGCAGTACCAGTAATATACAGTGCAGGGACACGTGGAGTGACAAATAACCTGAACTTTGCAGTCATAGACCAGAAAACTAGGAAACACATGACAATTTTTAAAATCACTACACCCAAGAGCAAATACAGACAGACTATATTACATAACATTTAACAAATACAGGTTTTATTTATGATTGTAGTTACTAAACAAAACTAATTAAACATGAATAACATCCTTCAAATATCTAAAAATCAATGAAGATGAGTGTGAAGGAATTAAATGCATGGGAAGAAAGGACTGATAAAAGAGTCCCAAAGACCCAGAAATATACAGAAACAGGATGATGAAAAACAGGACAGAGACGAATGGCAAAAACACAAACCAATGCTCAGACAGTACATGAGACAGACTAAAAAGAACTTCGTTGCCAGCTATGAAATTTATGGCAATGGCTACAGAGGGGAAAACTCAAGAAGGAAACAGAAGGAATGCTAACAGCTGTCACAAGATCAGGCCCTTTAAGAACCAGAGTTTGTCCAAAGAACAATGGATGGAAAATAACATCTCACCCTGATTTGCAGAAATCATTTTGCAATATGAAAGACGAGACCATAAACCACATAGCAAGCGAAGTGTCCGTTTTGTTTCCTTGCATTGTCTCTTGAATGGGACCAGTACAAAAAGATCTGCGTGATTCAGTAATCAGCAAAAGCCCTCCTCTGGAGCCTCTGCAAGAAAACACCAGCTAGCTTGCAGTAATAAGTGGTATGAACATAACCTGATGGAGTGATATAAATTTAGATCATTCTGCAAATTCTGTATCCTCCGGGACTTTGGTATCAGAACAGATAGGGGTGATCAGTGCCAATAGACCAGACGTGACGTTGATTAACAAAATCAAGATTAAAACTATTATTAACCTGATAACGTCAATATCTTGTTAACACCAGATAGATTAATGAAAGAAAAATCTTGATTCTACTTATCACTGAAAATCGAAATAAGAAGGATATGGAATATGCCAGTGGAACATTGTACCCATAATCAAAGTAGGAACACTAGGCACATAACTCTCTTGAACACTAAGATCCCTGAAAGATGAATCTGGAAAAACTAGATGCCAAAGTTGTTTATTCCCAGGACTCATGCAGAAAAGTGTGCTACTAGAAACAGTTGCAAATAGTGAAAAAGTGATGGACTCAAGCGGAAGGATGCAACCTGAACCCACAATATAAAAACCATTTACCAGTTTTTTACATTTACTACTGTGACAGACAAAAAAAAAATAATAATAATTTTAAATAAATAAAATAATTCTTTCTAATATTATTCTTTGAAAGCTTCAATTTTAAGTCAGTGGCTCCTGTGGGCTTGTTCCAATGGACAGGGTTCATCTTCTGCATAATAATAATAATAATAATAATAATAATAATAATAATAATAATAATAATAATAATAATAATAAGGGAGATGAGTATTTAATCCCGGGAAGTGTTCAGGAGTGGGAGACGGAAGAAAGCTGCCCCAGATCTCTCTCAAATGGGAACATAATATTATCGTTAGTGAGGAAATGCATTTGGAAGATTTGCTTTTTCTTTCTGTGAGAAAAACATTTATAATAATCCACCACTTTTTCATTTGCCATTTCTTTCGTATATTATATTAATTTAACTTTCATTCATTGCAAAAGTAAAGGGACAATTTACACCAACCTTTCTGGGAACTATTGTATTCTTGTGTTGTTGTTTTTATTTACAATACAATTTCATATATACATACATTTATATATATATATACATACATACATATATATATATACATACATACATATATACATACATACATACATACATACATACATACATACATACATACATATATGGCTCCTTTAAAACATATATTCACTGATATCTGAACCTTTTTGTATTTATGTATTCAACACGTACGAAATGAGGGTGTGGAAACATATTTCATGAAAAAGTCATAAGAGGTTTTGAAATTTACGAGTCCCAAAGATTTTCATCCTTCGTTAGTGAGGATAAGGAGTCAAAAGGAGGAAGAGAGAGAGAGAGAGAGAGAGAGAGAGAGAGAGAGAGAGAGAGAGAGAGGATCTCGTTATCACTCTTTCGTCTGTCTTTGAAGCTCTTCCTTGAGACCTTTCAAGTTATGATCGAAAAATATTTCCTTCCGAAATAGATAAAATGCCGAATTTATTTGTGCCTCCGGGGAGACAAAAGAGCCACTTGAATATGGAGTGCCCCTTGAGACGTCTCTCTCTCTCTCTCTCTTAATTTAACAGAGGAAAATGTCCCCGAAAGGTGTGAACTGAAATTTATGTGTCAGGGGAAAAAAGTAATTTCGATATGTGCTGGAACTTAGATACATATTTTACGTGACTCTCTCTCTCTCTCTCTCTCTCTCTCTCTCTCTCTTAACAGAGGAACTCTTTCTCTGTGAACTGAAATTCTCTCTAACTGAAGTGTTACGATAATTCGTTCTAAATGCTTATTAATCTAGACTAGTCTGAACGTCAAAAACACTGAAGTTTCAGCGCAATATTAAAACGCATGAAAAAGGAAATCACTGTTTCTGTAAACGTGGGAAATAATGCCAATATTTTTTCCTTCAATGAGACCAAATTCCGAATAAAAAACTACTTTATAAAAAGTAAAAAAAAAAAAGTTCGTCATTATAGTTTTGTTATTCAGGATCGTATTTAGATTCCATACCGAAAGAATATTTCATAGTCATGAGAATATATATTCATACTGTCGAGATGATTTTGAAGTTTACGATCGGAGGAATCTCGGTTTCCTTCCAACCTGGATCTTCAAGCAGCAGAGACTCCGTAAAAGGGTCATTTGCAAAAGACATGTTTTGTTTTGTCGGCATGTATCATCAAACTTATATATATATATATATATATATTATATATATATATTGAATATATATATATATAATATATATATATATATTTTTTTTTTTTTATATAACTATTCTGTTCGCCCTCTATGCAGTTTTATTGCAGAAAAAATAAAAAACAGGGAGATGGCTTTGTCCGAATGTAGCGCTTGGGCATTTAAAAATTAACGTCCATAGGACTAGGTATTCATTAGGGCCTAAATATTTCACCATGTTGATGGTATATTTCTATGTCATGTTTTGATCTACTCCCCATATATACACATAAGGGGTCAGAAGATATTATCAGCTGAAGCCCGTCTCCGCTTCCGACTCTTCGTCCCTTTGTCTTTTCCGTCTTTATTTACTAAGTAAGTGGCAAATAATAAAACGTTCGATCGTCCGTTGTATGCGCAATCTAATGCTAAGTGTGGAAGTATTCAAAGTTTCGAATATATATCTCTTCCTGTATATTCTTCGACATCTATAATAGTGGTATATATAATTTATTATATGAAGTCTATTATATAATATATATATATATTCCTATATAACTAGGAATTATTAAATAAATAATTTACATTTGCATTTAGTGAGCCTTGTATGTCTGATCCCATTGTTCGGAAGAAGAATATTTACCAGTGCTATATATTATATTGTGTTAAAATATATATATATATATATATATATATATATATATTTCTATATATATATATATATATATATATATATTATATATATATAAACATATGTCTTTATATTAATATTCAGCTTCATTGACATATATTCATAAATTATGTAAATATAATAAACTATATACATATAACAATAAATATATATATATATATATATATATATATATATATATATATATATATATATATATATATATATATATATATATATATATATATATATATATATATATATATATACACACACAACAAATACACAACAAATCAAAACACAGTGTATAAGCCAAAAGGCCAGACAGAATATAAATGCTCATTTTACCACTAGCCTGACTTGTCTCTTACCGAATACAAAATTATCCATAATTGTGTCTGAACATATTAAAATTTCAGCCAGCCCGGACAATTATGTTTATCCTTTGCTTCTTTGCAATTGAAATGTAATTTTGTGTTTTCAGAATTTAAGAGTTTTTTCCCACTTTACGTAAAGTTTTACATTTTTGTTTAGGTTTTCCATTTTGCTGAAACTTATGCGTTATTTTCCCTTGACATTTGTGGAATATCTCTCGAACTGAATGTGAATAGTTTATGAAATAAATGCGCTTCGTTTTTCTAAACAGATTCAACCTAATGTTCCTTTGTGCGTGTGGATGTTGTTTCCTTGTTCGCAGAGAGGCTTTGCTTATCTTTGTTTGCTCAAATGAAGCCTCCTTCAAAATTAGGCTACAAGTATGCAATATGCAAATTGGTATAATAAGAATAATGACCATATTTTAGGTACCATTTGATATGAATGTCTGTGAATATGCTGCGATGAAAACTCTTTGAAAAAATGTTATCTGTCACTGTTTCATTGCCAAAGATAATTATGTACAATATGGCGTTTTCAGTCCTGAATTCTTGCGTTACAAATCCAAGTTATTTCCTCTTCCCGCATCTGGGTTGTTACTATATACAGTCGTCGTGTTCCCTCTCTCTGTGTGATCATTCATTTGCCCTCAAATGTCTAATTCCATCTACACCTCAGAGGGGGTCCTTTATTCTTCCCAAAAACTGATTCCCATTCCCACAATTCGAGAAAATGTTCAGCGGAAATTCTACAGACGTTTGATTCTGTTGTCGAATAATAGACAAGACAGTGAGAAGACCAGAAATCATTTCTCCTTTTTATTTACACCAACGTTTCGGGAATCCTTTCCCATCATCAGGGTTATATAAAATTTATTTTTACAATATTAAAAAGCATGCTAAAATAAGCTAATAATTATAATAAATTTAGTTTTGTAATATAACAGTCGTTAAGCTAAAAGTAAAATAAAAACTAGAGAGTGGTTCTTAGCTAAAAGTTAATTAAAACTATACATAATTCAGTGAAAAATAATTCAAGTTTTTAAAAGGTGATGGCCACCTCAGACTCCTCTTCTTCTTCTTCTCTAGACTTCGAGCAAAGCAAAATACATAGTCTCTTCGTCCTTTGTAGCTGCAGTTTCCTAAGCATCTCCCAAATGAAGTTAATGTGTAATATTCAGATTGCCTCTCTCTCTCTCTCTCTCTCTCTCTCTCTCTCTCTCTACCTCAAAGCTGAACTGATGAGGAATTACAAAGGCCATCAAAGATTTCTCTCCTCCAGGATGACTTTTTCCTGGTGGGAAATTTGTACGCTCAGGGGATGGAGCCTTCATTTTAATAACTATTCTGCCGGTAAGTGAAAATCACTCACTGACCAAAATGGTATCTGGAGGTTAGGATATATATATATATATATATATATATATATATATATTATATATATATATATATATATATATATATATATATATATATATATATATATATATATATATATATATATATATATATATATATATATATATATTATTATATGGGTCATTCGGCTAATTGATTAATAATTAGTTAGTTGGATTTATATCTCCTTGCTTTACCTAAGACCCACGTAATTCTGTCAATTAAGGCTAAAATTAAACTCTAAAGGACAGATACTGAATAGATCAGGTCGCCAGCTGAAAACTAGTTTAACAAAGAAGAATAGAGGTTTATTTCATAACAACATGAATTTATTCAGCAAACTTACTGGAAAACTAGTTTCAACAAAAGTAAAATAAAATGAAATGGATTATTTACAGGAGCTAACAGCAGCTCAAAATATTAGTCCTAATTAAGACAAATACCTCAATGCTACATAGAAATGAATGCAACAGAGTTATATGCCTCCTCAAAACGCTTTTATAAGGCAGTGGAATGCAGTGAACGTCGAAATGAGGCTTCTTGGCACTGGCATTGCGGATTCTTCTCCAACCAAGAGGATTTTGTTCAGGCCCAAGGTGTACACACTTCTGGGAAAGACGTATCCAGATAACAATCTTGTACTACAGAAACTCTCACTTGTCATTACTTAATCACAAGGGATGAATCTTACATCAAGAATAGTACTTTTAACACCATGGAGGATAAGTTATGTGATTTCACTAGACAACAGTAATTGTACTTAATATATGACTTCATAAATGGGATATGTTTTACTAGGATTTCTTAGTCAGTGACTGTTTAAGAGAGGAAAATTTGAACAAGGAAAAATGAGAATTTCAGTTGAAGGGAAAGAGAACTGGGAGTAATTGTCAAAATCAGACTTGCTGCTGGGTGAGCTAATGCAGTGATCAGTTGCCTAAGATTCCTTGGTCTGTTTGGAATAACAACTTTCTCCCTCATGTTGAACAAGGGGAGAGACAATGTCAGCTTAGAGAGAGAGAGAGAGGGCTTACACACCCTACTCCGAGAATATCTGCTGAGAGTCTATTGAGGCTGAGGCATCTTCTGGCTGCTTGCTTCAACAATCCTCCAACCCAAGGTCTCACCTGAAATGACAATAGACTCGCCAGTACAAAGGTCACAGAAAAGTGGGTTTTAAATACAATATATCTAAGGTTTGGCCTGGCAAAACTGTATCCCCTCTATGACTTCTATGAGTTTAAAATTCCCACCGTTGGACGGTTGGCGCGTTTAGTTTGAAAACAAATGCTTCCCGCTCACATTTTTCTCACGTGAGAAATATATATTCTTCCTAGCTTTACATAGAAAATTAATTCTTTTCTACTAAGAGGCAAGAAAGAGAAGTCGAACAGCAAATACATATATATATATATATATATATATATATATATATATATATATATATATATATATATATATATATATATATATATATATATATATATATATATATGTTTATTGTAGTATAAACCAACTTATTTAAATTTTTGAACGCAGTACAAATATAATTTAGTATCGTGTTCATTAAGTTTCTTCTCTTTAACTGGTCTTGCATAGTAAGATTTCCACCTAACACAATTCTCCTCGTATTTTGATAATTAACTTATATTTTCTTCTAAGCATTTATTAATTCGTTCATTTATTTTTTTTTTTAATAAGCGATCTCTTCGTCCTGTATCTCTCTTTACCGTCTGTTACTTCTTTCTAATGGACACCTTAATAACATTCTTTGGAAGCTTCTTGAATCTCAATTCAGTGGCCCCTGTTGGGGGCTTGTTCCATTGAATAGGTTCATCTTCTAAATGATATGAATAATCATCACTCTTCCATCATCACATCATCATCACCATCGTGTTCTGAACAATAATAATATCATCATCATCATCACCATTACCATTATTATTATTATTATTATTATTATTATTATTATTATTATTATTATTATTATTATAATGCCTCCAGCCTCTGTCAAAATATACATTCAAACATTTCGCTACCTTTCAAATAGGGTTGAGGTGGCTGACCCCACCCCCCCCCCCCCAAAACACTTAGAATTGGAACCACTGTTATTCTCCCAGGCCGGTCTTCGATTGAAAATGAGATGTGGGTCGAACTGTTTTATTCTAAATACATTGTCAGAATTCTAAGCTTTCGTTTATCCACTTTTTATTTTCATAAATTTAGGTAAAAGTTTGGTGAAGTAGTAAATTAGCTTAAGAGTATACTCTTACTAATACTTAACTTTCTAAACTATTCCCTACCATGGTTAGCTAGCTAACTGCCCTCATTCTTCTTTCACCCATCTTACCTAAAAAAAAAAAAAAAAATAAAAATATCTAAACGCTTGTTGCTCGCCTGTAAACCCTCACGACCTTTCACGAAAGCTCCTATTTGTGGGGGAGGGGGGGGGGATACAATTCCTGGGTGATATCTTTAAAAGACTGGGTCTTCCCTTCCTCCTTCTGCTCGATCTGAATCTCTCTCTCTCTCTCTCTCTCTCTCTCTCTCTCTCTCTCTCTCTCTCTCTCTCTTTGCCATTTTTCCATTTTTTTTTTTTGGTTGTTAGAAGAGGGAAAAAAAATCTTTTTCCCTGCTGTGTATCTGTTTCTTGCTGCTAACTTACTGTGCTTTTTTTCTCATTCTTTCTACTCTATTTCCCCTGCAATTTTCCAGTAGGTTCGAGAGAAGGTTGGTCAGATATAAACTTAGATATTCAAATTTAAAAGTTTCCTGTTCGCCAGAAACCTCAGTGATGTAAGCGGGTTCGAATCGCGCCAAGGAGAAAAATAAATTACCCCCTCATTTATTACCCGTCTGGATTCAAGGCTTGTAGTGGGATATGCGGGTCCGAAAGGTTTGTAGAGATTTGTAAATTAAAAGGTCATTGCACATCTTTAGATTAAATGTGTATATCTGGTAACATTGGTCAGTAGATACTGTATGTATATATATATATATATATATATATATATATATATATATATATATATATATATATATATATATATTTATATATATATATATATATATATATATATATAAAATCCTCTTTATTTATTAACGACCCCAGTAGTTATAACGCTAGTTTATAGAGCCTATCAGTCAATCAGTTATGAAGTCCATTTCCTGCATTGGATTACCTGGTGTGCTTGAGAAATAATTAGAATCTCTCTCTCTCTCTCTCTCTCTCTCTCTCTCTCTCTCTCTCTCTCTCTCTCTCTCTCTCTCTCTCTCTCTCTCTTCCGAAATGTACGTACAGATTCTCCAGGGACCTTAAGAACTGGAAAATACGATGAACTTGAGACGAACTGCAGTGCAGACCCAATTAGTCTTTAAAGAATATTTTTATTTAATTTTTAGACTTTTAGACTTTAAGATATCCGAAGAGAAATGACGTAGGGGCGTAGATATTAGTTAGTCTTATTTCAGCCGTATTCTCTCCAGGTAGAGAGGTCAATAAAGGTAATGAGGGATTTTTAAAATCACAATTTCTCGAAGTTTCAATCCGCTTATCATTTGACCTTTTCAAGTAATAAATGTTCATCAACTTTTTTAAGATTCTATAATTTTCGGTCAAGTGATGAAATTGAACTAAAGTACTAATTACCCGTTGAAGTGAAGACTTCAATACTTCCTTACCTGCTCCAGGATTAAGTGATATTTTTTTGTGGGCTTTTTTGTTGCGGGAATTTCCCTTTGAAGGTTTTCGTTCATTAGTTATTGATATTATTTTTCCCTGTCTCTTTCCGGATTGCTGGTTCATTCCTCCAGACCTTCTTTTGGGGTTTACTTTTTCATTCATTAGGAGACTCCGCTGACCTTTTAGCCCCTTTTCCTAATAGAGGTTTTTTTTCGCGGAGGGGAGGGAGGGTGAGGGGAAATGGGGGAAGGGAGACGAGGTGGGGAAGGGGGAGATGGGGGGAAGGGGAGGGGAGGGAGATGAGGAAGGGGATGAAATTGAGGGGAGGGGGATGAAGAGGGGAGGGGAGAGGGAAGGAGGGGAAGGAGATGGGAAGGGGATGGGAAGAGGGGGAAATGAGGTGAGGGGATTTTCTTTCTCTCTCTCTCTCTCTCTCTCTCTCTCTCTCTCTCTCTCTCATCTCTCTCTCTCTCTCTCTCTTCCGAAAGGGGTGATGGGGAAGAGGATGGGGAGGGGAAGGGAGATGGGGAATTTATTTAGATGGGGGGGAGGGGAGGAGGAGGGGAGATGGGGAGGGGAAGGGGAGGGGAGGAGAGGGGGGGGGTGGGGAAAGGGGATGGGGAAGGGGGAAGAGGGGGAAGGGGGAAGGAGATGAGGAAATGGGGAGGAGGGGAGAAGGGGGATGGGTGAAATGCTGACACAAGGGGAGAGGGATGGGAAAGGGGAGATGGACTGTAAATATTGGGGAGAGGGGGGGAAGGGGTGGTTTCATTATCGGATAATATACTTGAGAACTTTGCTCTCTTTGAGTAACTATCACTCAGTTAACTGTTGAAATGATGTAGATTGGTTGCTAATTACGTCTTTTCTTATCTGTTACAAAGTATGTCTCTCTCTCTCTCTCTCTCTCTCTCTCTCTCTCTCTCTCATCAGTTCTCTTCAGCAATGTGCCTAATAAAGGTTTATATTAATAGCCATAGGTAATTTTACCTTGTCTTTTGCATCTATCTGTTACAAAGTATGTATATACATGCATGTATGTATACATACATATATGTATGTATATATACATATATATATATATATATATATATATATATATATATATATATATATATATATATATATATATATATATATATATATATATATATATATATATATATATATATATATATATATATATATATATATATATATATATACTATATTACTGATATGCCTTTTTTCCTGTTGAAAATTAAGTGATTTTATGTGACTTTCACTAGACATAAATCAAAATTGTTGTGGACATGCCTGAAGCTTAGTGTGTGTGTGTGTGTGTGTGTGTGTGTGTGTGTGTGTGTATGAGTATTTTCCCATATGGCAATGAGGTGTATGTAGTGGAATTTTAAGCTTTTAATCAGATCAGAACAGTACAAAGAGGTTTGTTTAGACTTCAAACATAACTGTAAATACAGTTTGTATTGCAAACAAAATCTTACATTCTGAGTGCAGGGTGTTTGCATAAAGTCTTTCACGACCTGAATAAACTACCCTGTCATTCACTTACAGGGGCCTTTCACGAACCTTAATAATAGTTTATTTATTATACATTTTGTGATGTTTTTATACCAAACGCTAAAGGACACGAAGGAACATAGGCTTCGACAGATAGGCCTCTCTGACCCCTCGTAAGAGCTCTCTCAGATTCACGGGATGCAATTTGGGAAGGGAAGACGCAAGGTGAGAGAGAGAGAGAGAGAGAGAGAGAGAGAGAGAGAGAGAGAGAGAGAGAGAGAGAGAGGCGATGGTGTAGAGTGTGGGGTGAGGTGAGGTGAGGTAAGGTGAAGTGAAGTGAAGTGAGGTGGAGTGAAATGGGGTGAGGTGAGGTGAGGTGAAGTGAGGTGGAGTGAAGTGGGGTGAGGTGAGGTGAGTTGAGGTAAAGTGAGGTGGGGATGAGGTGAGGTAAAGTGAGGCGGAGTGAAGTGAGGTGAGGTGAAGCGAGGTGGAGTGAAGTGGGGTGAAGTGAGGTGAGGTGAGTAAAGTGAGGTGGGGATGAAGTGAGGTGAGGTGAGGTAAAGTGAGGCGGAGTGAAGTGGGGTGAGGTGAGGTAAAGTGAGGTGGGGATGAGTTGAGGTGAGGTAAGGTAAAGTGAGGCGGAGTAAAATGGGTTGATGTGAGGTGAGGTGAGGTGAAGTGGAATGAAGTGGTAGTGAAGTGAAGTGGTGGTGAAGTGAGGTGGGGTGAAGTGAGGTGGAGTGAGATCAGATGAGGTGAGGTGAAGTGAAGTGAGATGGGGTGAAGTGAAGTGGGATCGGGTGAGGTGAGGTGAGATGAGATGAGGTGGGTGGAGAGAAGCTATCGACGTCAGAATGCAATGAAAAGAGGATCTGCAACAAGTGCCATATAGAAGTCCCTTCCCGGAGGAGGAGATCAACAGTTTTCCGCGAACAAAAAATAACCGGAACGAAATGATGCTATTTTAGGCCTCTGACCTCCTCACCCATCTCAGCCTCTGTTCATTATGACCCCAAGCCGAATAAAAGGCCCATGGCATGTCCATTTGTTCCCCAGCCTTTCATTCATTTCCATTTGTATGAACTCCTAAAACAATGTCGTTTTTTATCTTTAAATTTCGCTCATTTCTAGTCAGAGAGGAAACATATTATCGAAGGCTCTCTCTCTCTCTCTCTCTCTCTCTCTCTCTCTCTCTCTCTGTCCAGTGCGAAGTTGGTATTGGGCAAAAAGAGCGTAACTTCAGGTCTGTCATTCCGTAGGCCTCACTTCTTAAAAATAATTTCTCTGTTGTTGGAATTCTGGCGTCGCCTTTCGTTGCTATCAAATTCGACATTAAACAATAACAAAATAAACCAAAGAAATGCTTACGTCACATCATGAGAGGAGACGCATGCACGTGAATGATTTAGGATTCATTCAGCTGAGTAAGTAAATGTCAATATTTTCAGTTAAGCAGATGTTTGAGATGAGACAGGCCTTGTTATAGCAGCAATCGTTGATGATATCATGTTGACATGACATGTCTGGTAATGGATTTGTCAATAATACGAACATTTTTTGTCCAATATCAGTTTTTTTTATTTTTTTTTATTTATTTATTTTTTTTTTTTAGTCAGGGAGGAACAAATTATCGAACGCTCTCGCCAAAAGAATTCGAAGTAGTTGTTTTTATCTTTATTTGATAGTTCTTGCATTCGTACATTCTTTCTTCTTCTTCTTCTTCTTCTTCCTTTTTTAATTTTTAGCTTATCACTTATCACTTTTAACCTCACTAACACCATCATTAAGTAGCCTTAACAAGAATATAGTACTAACAATGTTTATTATTAAATTTTTATATAGCTAAGAACAATTGGTTACTTATTTACCTACAGTGGAATCCGAACTCAGCCGAATTTTTGATAACCAGTAGTAGAAATAAATTTAGTAGAAATTGTAAGCTCAACCAACTCGGCCAACAAAGGGCTTAATTGTAAACAATGTTAATTATAAATCATATAGCTATCAATTAACGTTTCTCAATTATTTCCTAATAACAAACAAAAGTAATGTACAGAGAAAGCAGTGATAGATCTTGCAAGCTGTGTAGCCACTGATCCAGCGCCTAAGTCTAAAAGACGTCGAGATGGAAAGAGTTTACACCTCTCGCTTTTGTTATTGACAGCTCAGACGAATGAGCTTCCAGTGAAGGAAATGGAATCTTTTTGCAACCGGATCCGGACTGGATTAGTTTTACAAATCCCTGCGGTGAAAATAGAACATTAAATTTGTTTTATAATGAATTAATTTATTATCATTATTACTGTATCATTATCATTATGACTTTCATTCTAAATTCTTCCGATAATTAGGCATAACTATCTACGTTTAATGATAACAGATCAGCATCGACCTTCGAAACTTGAAAAAAACACAAATTGGAGAACAAATATATTTAGAAGCACATGCAGTTTCGGAGCGTCATGCTCCTTCTTCATTTTATATATATATATATATATATATATATATATATATATATATATATATATATATATATATATATATATATATATATATATATATATATATATATATATATATATATACACATACATGAACATATATATATATATATATATATATATATATATATATATATATATATATATATATATATATATATATATATATATATATATATATATATATATATATATATATATATATATATATATATATATATATATATATATATATATATATATATATATATATATATATATATATATATAAATCTTGAAACGGAAGGGATAACGTATTGCAAAATTCACTTCCGTGAAAGAGACATTTATCAGTACCCGACGTTTACGAAAATGAAGAACAGGGTACTTGTGGGGATTTTACCTAACATTTTTCTCATAATAAAAAAAATTCCTCTGCATAAAATATAATAATTTTGGCCAAAGTTCAAAGAGGCGAAGTTAAATATTTTCATTTTTTTCCATTATAAACACCACATCTTTTTCTTTCTTTTTTTTTTTAGACAGGCAAAATTTATCAGCTAAAACGATCTGATAAAAACGTTGGCAAAGGTTTGGAAAATAACTGAGCAAAAATTTTTTTCACGATAGACTATCTTTTAGCGTAAAATCATGAAGATTCTTTCTCAGCCTTGAGGACAACTGTGCGTCTGCGTGGTTTGTGTGTGAGAGTGAGAGAGAGAGAGAGAGAGAGAGAGAGAAGAGATGAGAGAGAGAGAGAGCAGTCGACATTTGATGGAAAAAACTGGCTGAAAAATATCTGCAGTCGACATTTTCTAAGGAAGAGTTCCAAGAGATATTGTTAATTAATGAAATGGTTTGAAGCCAAATATAGAAAATGGTGTATTATAGTGCTGGCAATTAATAACTCTAAATTTGCCGAAATAAAGTATATGATATAGCATCTGAAATATTAGGTGCCTGACAAGCTCCAATAATGCTATCCCAACTGGCTCCAGATGTCAGCCAGACTGTTTTTCGAATGGCAGCATTAGAAATATGCTAACTAACAGATATGTCCATCCCAATGGCGCAGTGATAAGAAGTGCCTAAATATTCACAGACCTTGGACTTGACGACAGCTGGAACATCTGCGAATATCAGGTCTAATCCGTTTCCAGAAATATGCGTCGGTTCCTCAATTAGCTGGACAAAATCGGAGGATGCACAGAACTCAATTCAGAACTGTCTATATTCTTTTCACTTCTGATCAAAACAAGTCTCATGTACACACACACACACACACACCAATGAAATTGCAATGATTATCAAATCAGCAGACTGAAAAATCCCTCTCTCACTATTTCTCCTTCATACAATGTACCCTCCAAGGCCTCCTCCCGCCTCCAATCACCGTCAGAAAAAGCAAATGCCTTCAAACATCAGAATTCAATCTCGGTTCGCCCTGTCTACTCGGGCAAGACGAATCTGATGGCCCCCTCGATTTACCCGAAAAGAGGTTGGGTCCTCAAACACCCCAATTCCTTCGCCTCCTGGCTGTAACTCCAAACAAGATGTTCAGACGAGATGTCCTTATGTTCTTTCTCAGCTCTCAGACCTCTCTTCCTACTCTGGGAAAGGGGGAAGGGCGCTTCTGAGGAAATTGCATTGAGGAACGACGCCCAGCGAATGCCTACCTTTGACAAGGAATTGGATTTGCTATCTGACTCTTTCTGAAAGAAGTCCCTGATGTTTTTCTAAAAGAAGCATTTTACTGATACCCGTTTGCAGCTAAGGACTTTAAGTGTGCTATACTGTGTTGTAGTAGTTGAGAAACGTTGAAAGGTTATCTTGCATTTATAAGACATCTGTGACATACAAGCTAAATCTCGCAACTGACCAACCTACCCAGTGGCCTATTCTGAACCTAATCTAAATAAGAAAAAATGATAAGAGTGTTTGCACCCACTCTTTAGTCTTTTTTCCGAAAACTCATATCCCATTTTTGTATTTTACAAAGTTCTGAAAAATTTTCTAAATGAAAAGTTTTGTCCCAGACCAGTGTTAATGTACTGCTAATAAAGATGTAAAGTACATTAAATTGCCCTACCTTGGTCATAGTAGCTATATGGTCTGAAAAAAGTTACAAGAAATACTTAAGCATTGTTTCCCTCAAATTAGTTTCCGGTTTGTTTTCAATAATCCTTTTACTATAAGATCACTTCTGAGGGAGAAGCCTACTCTGCCTGTGGACCTTCATTCCTGTGTCGTTTACTTGTTCACTTGTTCGCAGTGTGGTTGCGAAATACGGGATCCAGTTCCCGCTGGCTCAGACACAGAATTTTGGAACACAGAGGTCATTCTATTAGAACTAGGTTTCCCTACTTTCCAAACCACCGGTTTTTGCCAATAGGGAACACAGTTTTTTACGCAGGACCAACCTTTCACTGACCTGGATTTTCATAATGTCTTTTGTTCAAATAGACTGGACCTTCTGATTTCAGAGTCGCTGGTTATTAAAAAGATGAAACCGGAATCGAAGGACAACTCGTCTGGTATTCAACCAGCTATCGTGTAATTTCATATAGGTAACAATAAATTGAGTCGTTAAGTATTTTAATTTGGTTTAGTGGAAGTTTGTTTACATTTCTCCTTATTTTTATTTTTATGTTTGTGTTCGTTTTTAATTTTTGGTTATTTCGCGTCACACCCTTTTAGTTTATATTTATTGTTCGTTTTATATATTTGGTTAGTATTTTTGCTGAAGATTTATTATGACAATTCATTTTATTGTAATTTCATTGATTCTCATCCTAATTTAAGCCTGATGATGAGGTTTATACTCAAAGCTATATATTATATATTATATATATAATAAAGAATATCTTCCTGGTATATATATAATATATATTTATATATTATATATATATATATATATATATATATATATATATATATATATATATATATATATATATATATATATATATATATATATATATATATATATATATATATATATATATATATATATATATAATGTGTGTGTGCTGGTACATATGACTGAGGCTGGCTTTCAAATTCCAAAGGCTGATAACCATCTTAAAAGTGACGCACAATTCCCAAGAAAGAGACGAGAGACAGAATGGAAGAATAAAGAATAAATGAAATAGAAACAGAAACTTAGAAGAAGCATTTCGTTGTTGAAAGTATTTGTGGACAACGTTTTTCCAGAAGGGCCTCTCTTGAGCAGCAGTAAACAATGGGTCATATCGAGGCCTGATGCCCGGTGGAGTGAGTGAGTCATTGAGGGAGCGAGTGAGTGAGTCATTGAGGGAGCGAGTGAGTGAGTCATTGAGAGAGCGAGTGAGTGAGTCATTGAGGGAGAAGAGTGAGTGAATCACTGAGGGAGTGAGTCAGGGAAGAGTGAGCGAGGGAGGAAGTGAGTGAGTGAGTGATTCAGTCAGTCAGTGAGGGAGGGAGGGAGTCAGCGAGTGAGTGAGTGAGTGAGTGAGTGAGTCAGTCAGTCAGTCAGAGAGGGAAGGGTGAGTAAGTCAGTGAGTGGTTCAGTGAATGAGGGAATGAATGAGTGAACAAGGAAGAGAGTGTGTGAGTGAGTCAGTGAACGAAGGGAGTGAGAGAGAAATGGTGAAAATGGAGTGAGTGAAAATAGTGCAGTCGTCATGTGAGTGAGTGAGTCAAGTGAATGAGTGAGGGAGTGAGTCAGTGAGCGGGAGAGTGAGAAGTTCAGTCACAAGATGTGTCTAGCTGTCGTCCTTTGCCCTGATTTGGGGCCAGGAAGTTTTTGTTACCTAACTATTCATAACTTCTTTTGGCCAATTTACCGAAGTTTTTCTTGCAAATTATGTCGCGCTAAAGTTGCTGATGATGAACAAAGTTATAGCTCTCTCTCTCTCTCTCTCTCTCTCTCTTCTCTCTCTCTCTCATAACAGCACAGAGTTTTGTAAGTTGCTGAGCTTGCAAATTTCCTGTCGCTCTAATCATCTTTTTTTCACTTCCACAGAAACTGGAAGGCAACTGCTCAGAAGATACTTTCAATCTTTTTCTTTTTGAACGATAATTATTATATCTTCGCGAAGAAATTCGCGTCTTGCAGCTCTGCACTGAGATATTGTTGCAACATTCTAAAAAGAATATCGTCACCTTATCGTTTTCATTTCGGTAAATATTACTGCACTCTTCAAAAGACTATTGACAACTGTCTTTGCATTTCGAAAAGTATTGTTGCAATATTTAAAAAGAATATTGTCAATTTCATCTGCTTTGTTGAAAACGAAAGAGCATCAATTAATTAGGAATTTACAGACTCTTCTGATTACTTCTCAGATATCGTATAGTAAAGATATCTACAGTTTAAAAAAACAGATTTATTTTAGATTACATAAAACGCCAAAATAAAACTCCAGCGAAATTTCCTGAAGTTTTCGAAATAAACAGGTGAGGTCTTTTATTCATTTGTATCTGTGCTTAATGCATACCTGTACATCTGTGCTTGTGCATTTTATACCAGACTAATATTGCAACATGCAAAAAAAAATGAAAAAAAATAGATACATGAATAATTAAAACAGCCCAGCAGGAAAACGAAATCTGTAGATATAAAATTATAATAAGCTAAGAAATGAGCAGTGAATAGGGATGTATGCATACGTATGTATATATATATTATTACTTTCCAAATAAGGTATATGGAGTCTTTGGCCTACGAGCAACCACACTGACGCCATCTGGTGAGAGATGACGTGATTTCCCTTTATTATTTTCACAAGAGGAAGAAAAAGAGGACAAGACTTCCTTTGTGACTGTTTCAAGATCATCAAAGTCTGAAGCATATCCGCGATCTCTCTCTCTCTCTCTCTCTCTCTCTCTCTCTCTCTCTCTCTCTCATCTTTTGCAAGTAATGAACGAGGAACACTTCTCCAAAAGATATAAAAAGCGGAATTTATGTGGGAAGGGAGAGAAAAAGCCATTTGAATACTGACTGCACCAGGAAATATGCTTCCTAAATCTCTCTCTCTCTCTCTCTCTCTCTCTCTCTCTCTCTCTCTCTCTTTCTCTCTCTTTCTCTAATAAGTTAAAAGCTAGAAAAGTTACTATGAAAGTGAAATAAACTATAAAGGTTATTATAGAAAAAAATTGAATAACTACTATACTATTTTTAAAAAGTTAGCAATATAAGAAAAATAAAAAAATATATATTTAAGCAATAAAAAAGTTATTGTAACTTACTATTTTACGTTTCGCAAAAGGGAGAAGATTAAAATTTATAAAAATATAAAAATCTATAAGAAGTCCCAAGTCATTCGAAAATGAAATCGTGGTAACAGCAATCAAATAACATTTTGAGTTTTAAAAACGAGTTGAATAATTGAATATGGGATCTCCTCTGTGCCTTTAACCTTCCTTAATCAAACCCATAATTCGGTTTGTTCTCTCTCGCCCGCTTTACCAATAGAAGGGGGACGCTTATAAGATTATGCGCTTTCATTCATACACGAGCTCTGCGCAAACAGGATATGACAACAGTAAAACACGATATGACAGCTGTAAAACAGGAAATGACCTAGGTAAACTAGGAAATGACAGTGATAAAACAGTAAATGACAGCGGAAAACAGCAGATGACCTCGGTAAAAAAAAAAGGAGGTGACAGCAATAAAACAGGATATGGCAGCGGTAAAACAGGAAATGACAGCGGTAAATAATACGAAATTGGTAACACAGGAAATGACAGTAGTAAAACAGGATATGACTGTAGTGAAACAGTATATGACAGCAGTAAAACAGAAAATGACAACGGTAAAACAGGATATGACAGCAGTAAAACAGGGTATGACAGCGGTAAATAATACGACATTGGTAACAAAGGAAATGACAGCAGTAAAACAGGATATAACAGCAGTGAAACAGTATATGACAGCGATAAAACAAAAAATGACAACTGTATAACAGGGTATGACAGCGGTGAAACAGGAAGTGACAACAGTAAAACAGGATGTACCAGAGGTAAAACAGGAAGTGACAACAGTAAAACAGGATGTACCAGAGGTAAAACAGGATGTGGCAGCGGTGAAACGGGAAGTGATAACAGTAAAACAGGATGTAACAAAGGTAAAACAGGATATGACAGTTTGAAACAGAAGTGACAACAGTAAAACAGGATGTAACAAAAAGTAAAACAGGATATGACAGCGGTGAAACAGGAAGTGACAACAGTAAAACAGGATGTACCAGAGGTAAAACAGGATATGGCAGTGGTGAAACAGGAAGTGACAACAGTAAAACAGAATGTACCAGAGGTAAAACAGGATATGACAGCGGTGAAACAGGAAGTGGCAACAGTAAAACAGGATGTACCAGAGGTAAAACAGGATATGACAGCTGTGAAACAGGAAGTGACAACAGTAAAACAGGATGTACCAGAGGTAAAACAGGATATGGCAGCAGTGAAACAGGAAGTGACAACAGTAAAACAGAATGTACCAGAGGTAAAACAGGATATGACAGCGGTGAAACAGGAAGTGGCAACAGTAAAACAGGATATGACAGCAGTGAAACAGGAAGTGACAACAGTAATACAGGATGTACCAGAGGTAAAACAGGATATGACAGCGGTGAAGCAGGAAGTGGCAACAGTAAAACAGGATGTACCAGAGGTAAAACAGGATATGACAGCGGTGAAACAGGGAGTGACAACAGTAAAACAGGATGTACTAGAGGTAAAACAGGATGTGACAGCGGTGAAACAGGAAGTGACAACAGTAAAACAGGATGTACCAGAGGTAAAACAGGGTATGACAGCAGTGAAACAGGAAGTGACAACAGTAAAACAGGATGTACCAGAGGGAAAACAGGATATGGCAGTGGTGAAACAGGAAGTGACAACAGTAAAACAGGATGTACCAGAGGTAAAACAGGGTATGACAGCAGTGAAACAGGAAGTGACAACAGTAAAACAGGATGTACCAGAGGGAAAACAGGATATGGCAGTGGTGAAACAGGAAGTGGCAACAGTAAAACTGGATGTACCAGAGGTAAAACAGGATATGACAGTGGTGAAACAGGAAGTGACAACAGTAAAACAGAATGTACCAGAGGTAAAACAGGATATGACAGCGGTGAAACAGAAGTGACAACAGTAAAACAGGATGTACCAGAGGTAAAACAGGATATGACAGCGGTGAAACAGGAAGTGGCAACAGTAAAACAGCATAACATGTAAATGAGGTAAAACCGGATATGACAGCGGTGAAACAGGAAGTGGCAACAGTAAAACAGTATGTACCAGAGGTAAATCAGGATATGACAGCGGTGAAACAGGAAATGACAACAGTAAAACAGGATGTACCAGAGGTAAACAGGATATGACAGCGGTGAAACAGGAAGTGGCAACAGTAAAACAGAATGTACCAGAGGTAAAACAGGATATGACAGCGATGAAACAGGAAGTGACAACAGTAAAACAAGATGTACAAGAGGTAAAACAGGATATGACAGCGGTGAAAAAGGAAGTGAATACAGTAAAAGAGAATGTACCAGAGGTAAAACAGGATATGACAGCAATGAAAAGGAAGTGGCAACAGTAAAACTGGAAACTACCAGAGGTAAAACAGATATGATATGATAGTGAAACAGGAAGTGGCAATTTTAAAACAGGATGTAATTTTAAAACCGATATGACAGCCAAAAATAGGAAGTGGCAACAGTAAAACAGTATGTACCAGAGGTAAAACAGATATGACAGCGGTGAAACAGGAAATGACAACAGTAAAACAGGATGTACCAGAGGTAAAACAGGATATGACAGCGGTGAAACAGGACGTGGCAACAGTAAAACAGAATGTACCAGAGGTAAAACAGGATATGACAGCGATGAAACAGGAAGTGAAACAGTAAAACAAAATAAAAACAGGAATATGACAGCGGTGAAAAACAGGAAGTGACAACAGTAAAACAGAATGTACCAGAGGTAAAACAATATATGATTGAAACAGGAAGTGGCAACAGTAAAACTGGATGTACCAGAGGTAAAACAGGATATGACAGCGGTGAAACAGGGTACAACAGTAAAACAGGATGTACTAGAGGTAAAACAGGATGTGACAGCGGTGAAACAGGAAGTGACAACAGTAAAACAGGATCTACCAGAGGAAAACAGGGTTATGACAGCAGTGAAACAGGAAGTGAAACAGTAAAACAGGATGTACCAGAGGGAAAACAGGATATGGCAGTGGTGAAACAGGAAGTGACAACAGTAAAACAGGATGTACCAGAGGTAAAACAGGGTATGACAGCAGTGAAACAGGAAATGACAACAGTAAAACAGGATGTACCAGAGGGAAAACAGGATATGGCAGTGGTGAAACAGGAAGTGGCAACAGTAAAACTGGATGTACCAGAGGTAAAACAGGATATGACAGTGGTGAAACAGGAAGTGACAACAGTAAAACAGAATGTACCAGAGGTAAAACAGGATATGACAGCGGTGAAACAGAAGTGACAACAGTAAAACAGGATGTACCAGAGGTAAAACAGGATATGACAGCGGTGAAGCAGGAAGTGGCAACAGTAAAACAGGATGTAACTGAGGTAAAACCGGATATGACAGCGGTGAAACAGGAAGTGGCAACAGTAAAACAGTATGTACCAGAGGTAAATCAGGATATGACAGCGGTGAAACAGGAAATGACAACAGTAAAACAGGATGTACCAGAGGTAAAACAGGATATGACAGCGGTGAAACAGGAAGTGGCAACAGTAAAACAGAATGTACCAGAGGTAAAACAGGATATGACAGCGATGAAACAGGAAGTGACAACAGTAAAACAAGATGTACCAGAGGTAAAACAGGATATGACAGCGGTGAAAAAGGAAGTGACAACAGTAAAACAGAATGTACCAGAGGTAAAACAGGATATGACAGCGGTGAAACAGGAAGTGACAACAGTAAAACAGGATGTACCAGAGGTAAAACATGAGATGACAGCAGTGAAACAGGAAGTGACAACAGTAAAACAGAATGTACCAGAGGTAAAACAGGATATGACAGCGGTGGAACAGGAAGTGACAACAGTAAAACAGGATGTACCAGAGATAAAACAGGATATGACAGTGTTGAAACAGGAAGTGGCAACAGTAAAACAGAATGTACCAGAGGTAAAACAGGATATGACAGTGGTGAAACAGGAAGTGGCAACGGTAAAACAGGATGTACCAGAGGTAAAACAGGATATGACAGCAGTGAAACAGGAAGTGGCAACAGTAAAACAGGATGTACCAGAGGTAAAACAGGATATGACAGCAGTGAAACAGGAAGTGACAACAGTAAAACAGGATGTACCAGAGGTAAAACAGGATATGACAGCGGTGAAACAGGAAGTGACAACAGTAAAACAGGATTTACCAGAGGTAAAACAGGATATGACAGCGGTGAAACAGGAAGTGACAACAGTAAAACAGGATGTACCAGAGGTAAAACAGGATATGACAGCGGTGAAACAGGAAGTGACAACAGTAAAACAGGATGTACCAGAGGTAAAACAGGATATGACAGCGGTGAAACAGGAAGTGACAACAGTAAAACAGGATGTACCAGAGGTAAAACAGGATATGACAGCGGTGAAACAGGAAGTGACAACAGTAAAACAGGATGACCAGAGGTAAAACAGGATATGACAGCAGTGAAACAGGAAGTGACAACAGTAAAACAGAATGTACCAGAGGTAAAACAGGATATGACAGCGGTGAAACAGGAAGTGACAACAGTAAAACAGGATGTACCAGAGGTAAAACAGGATATGACAGTGGTGAAACAGGAAGTGGCAACAGTAAAACAGGATGTACCAGAGGTAAAACAGGATATGACAGTGGTGAAACAGGAAGTGACAACAGTAAAACAGGATGTACAAGGTAAAACAGGATATGACATGGTGAAACAGGAAGTAAAACAGTAAAACAGGATGTACCAGAGGTAAAACAGGATATGACAGCAGTGAAACAGGAAGTGACAACAGTAAAACAGGATGTACCAGAGGTAAAACAGGATATGACAGCGGTGAAATAGCAAGATGGAAGCGTTCCAGAACTTGATGGATATGCCTGGTAATTCTCTCGTGAGCATCTGCGTCGCGTCAAACGTCTCATCTCCTGAAGTGGTTTTATTTTGTTCCGGAAATGCCTCTGTCTTTCGTGGGCGCCATGAGAGAGAGAGAGAGAGAGAGAGAGAGAGAGAGAGAGAGAGAGAGAGAGAGAGAGAGAGAGAGAGAGAGAGTTTGGGAAAAGGTTTTATTTCCAGCGTTTGTCTAGACGTAAAAATCAAGCCCAATTACGTCTGGGCTAATTATTCTTGCATGATAAATTAGGAGACATCTACCATGCAAATGAGTCTGACTTCTAACCTGTAAAATCACTGAAGTTTCTAACAAAAAATAATATTCGATTTCCAACTAGTTAATGTTACTAAGAAATCAACTCCTATGTTTGTACAATGGCCGTAATAATGCATCTTTAGAATAGCTAAGAGTTATTCGTGAATATGTGCCACCACTGACCTTCCATTCTTTAATGAGATGGTTATATTTTCTTTTGAGCCTAAACTTGAAAGCAATATAACAACGGGTATGTAATGTGAGTGTATACACCAACATAAATTATTACTCCTGTTTTCCAGGAGCGAAAAGGTACACCACCTTTAGTTTTTGGGAGATCGTTGCAGAAACAGACTGTATAACCCCAGAGAGAGAGAGAGAGAGAGAGAGAGAGAGAGAGAGAGAGAGAGAGAGAGAGAGAGAGAGAGAGAGAGAGAGAGAGAGTTTTACTTTCGAAAAAAATATGTATAAACATGTATATGTATAATGTATACATCACGACATGACATCTTTGTCTTTCGCTAAACGAGAACCGAGAATTAAAAGTTAAGCAGTTTATGAGCAATAATGTACAGAAACAAAGACCAAACCCCCGTACTCAAATCTCGTTACTACTCCAAAACAATTCTCCCTGTATTCTAATAATCTACTTACATTTTTATCTATTTATCTATTAATTTGTTAATTTATTTTGTTTCAGTAAGTGATCCCTTCTCTGTGCATTTCCCATTACCTTCGGCTACTTCTTTTTAATGAACACAATAATATTCTTTGGAAGCTTGAATATCAAGTCAGTGGCCCCTTTGGTGGGCTTGTTCTATATGAAGAGGGTTCATCTCCTGAATAATAATAATAATAATAATAATAATAATAATAATAATAATAATAATAATAATAATAATAATAATAATAATAATAATAATTGCTGTTCGATCCTCACCAGAGGGGAGATTTAATTAGTAATTCAATATTCTTCAGCTTTGACGGAAACCCTTTCAAGATGACAGGTGTTCTGTGTTCAACAATTAGCGTTAATTTGTCTGTCCATCTCTGTGTCTGTTGCTTTTCAGTTTACTTTTGAATTTGGACGAAATTCTGTAGACAGGTGAGCTGACACCGGATGTATGTAGTTCTACTGATAATGAATTTCAACGATGTTTTTTTTCAAGTTATTTAATGATTACTGAAGGTTAGATTTCTAGATTAATTCGGATGTGGACGTAAATCCTGGATTTATCTTCTGGATTCTGTTGATATTTTGTGGATTTTGGAGAAGGTTTCTTATATCTTTAAAAAAGTCATTCCTTTCACGTTGGTGATTGAATATGACTGTATATAACTGGGCGTTTTAATTTTTGTAATATATTGACAAAGTGCTGCAAGTAATTTGCTAATATATTTGATTAAATCTGATAGAAATTTCGCAAAGATAATAAAGCACACTAATTCAGAATACCTATCTACTATGGTGTCTGCATAATTATGACTGTATATAACTAACTGGCCGTTTCAATTTTTTCATGTATTGATAAAGTGGAGCTGGTAATTTGCTAATGAATTTTATTTGATTTAAGAGAAATTTCGTATAGGTAACATACAAATATAGAATAAAAATAAAAATAAAAAAAAAGTTCAGCTTCAACAAATCTGAGCTTTATAAAAATATGGATTTTTAATTCATTCTTTTGGAAATACCTTTTCATATTCTTAACCATTAGCGTTGTAAAGAAGTATATATTTTCAGGAACACTTTCCATCCCCCAAAACAAGAGAGGAGGAAGGCGCTTGTGAAGGCTCATTTATTCTTGCCGGGATAATGTTCCCTTGAAACAGGGTCGTGTTTATCACGAGGCAGGGGCTGTGTTTATGTATGGTGATGATGCTGTATCTTTGTATAAAATACACGGCTGTAAGCAACAGATGTGCACACACACATGTATGTATGTGTATACCTATATATATATATATATATATATATATATATATATATATATATATATATATATATATATACATATATATATATATATATATATATATATATATATATATATATATATATATATATATATATATATATATATATATATATATATATATATATATATATATATATATATATATATATATATTATATATATATATTATATATATATATATATATATATATATATATATATATATATATATATATATATATATATATATATATATATATATATATATATATATATGTGTGTGTGTGTGTGTGTGTGTGTGTGTGTGTGTTTGTTTGTGTATAACAAAAATTAATGGATAAAACTGAACAGTAGGAAATCCTACACTAGATATAATAAAAAAGTTAGTTATATACAAGGTTAGAGAGAGGCCTACATAAGTAAATAAATAATATGTATGTATGTATGTACACACACACATATATAGCTCAGAAAAAAAGAAAAGATAAAACTGAACAACAAGGATAATAAAAGGCAGACAGACAGAGGCCTACAAAAATGAATTTATAAAAAGCAATTTCATGTCACTCGACCGAATGTCAAATTTAGAAAGCTTCAATATTTATCTTTAGAATAATGTTTGCTCGTTAAGTGGTTTGCACGCGCTAATTATTATTATTATTATTATTATTATTATTATTATTATTATTATTATTATTATTATTCAGAAGATAAACCCCTATTCATGTGGAACAAGCCCACCAAAGGGGCCACTGACTAGAAATTCAAGCTTCCGAAGATTTTGGTGTTCATTTAGAAAGAAGTAACAGAAGATAAATAGGAAATGCAGAAAGAAGAGATCAGTTATCAGATAAAAAAAAGAAAATATAATAAATAAATAGATGAAAATATAGATAAATGATTTAGAATACAAGGTGAATTGCAATTGACTGACCTAACTCTTCTAAAGCACAGACAAGGTATTGCCGCTTTCATTTTGCAATTGAGTTGTGTAACAGTAGCTAAACTTATAATAATAATAACAACAGTAACTGTAATATACTGTGTTTTCTTTATATTGCAGTACCTTGAACTACTGTCACTTCAATTTCGCATCGAGAAATAGCTCCACATTTCACTGCAATATTCACTGAATCCATTATACAGATTTGACGTCCTAATATCACGCTACTGCCATTTTCCAGCCTTGACCTTTGAAATGGGCTTCTGTTTGCTCAATATATCGGTAATGCTTCCCTGAAGAGACTTTATCAAAATTGGAGAGAGAGAGAGAGAGAGAGAGAGAGAGAGAGAGAGAGAGAGAGAGAGAGAGAGAGAGAGAGAGAGAGTTCACAGCAAAGAAACATCTTGTCCACATGAAAATTCAGTGTCACCAACTAACTGCAATATTGCAAAGAATACAAGTAATGGAGAAGTGTGGACGTTTTTAAGAGAGAGAGAGAGAGAGAGAGAGAGAGAGAGAGAGAGAGAGGGGGGTTTGGGTTAAATAGGGATATTTTCCTGACTTTGTTGAGGGACCTTTCTTGAACGAGTTTACCGAAAAGGACATTTTCCTTTAATCTAGTTTCATGGGGATGGAGGCTCAGAATAGCCATGTTCATGTTAGAGTAAATAAATATATTTCAGTCATTTCTTTGGAGACCTTGGCTAAATCAAGGGGCGATTCGATTTTGTTTTTGCAACTCAAGACGAAAAAATGAGACCGACTTTTTCGACAGTGAAACCTTCATGTCAGGAAAGATTTATTTGCTTCTTTGCTGTCGCCCCGACTTAAAAATAAATAAATACATAAATAAATAAATAGATAAATATATAAATAAATTGATAAACAGAAAAATAAATTGATAAATAGACAAATAAATAGATAAATAAATAGATAGATAAATAGATAAATAAACAAACAAACAGATACATAGAACAATAATAAATAACCAAAAAAATAAATAAGTAAATAAATAAATAAATAAGAGAAACGGAGAGAAAACAAGAGACTTTCTACAGAAAACAAACAAAACAACCGACTTCCACTTCTTCTCTGCAGCCCAGGAGCGAAATGAGAACAGCTCACGCACACACGAACAGAAAATTGCGACGCTAAAGCAAGTAAGTTACACTCACTCAAAGCATGCACACATGCTCTCTCTCTCTCTCTCTCTCTCTCTCACCTTCCGTCACCTGTGCTACCTGGCGTCGCCTCCTCTACCACTTATCGCCACGAGGGATCGATCGCGTGTTTTCGCAAGGGCCATCAGTTCTCTATAAACCTCAGGCATTGAAGAATGATTGGCTGCTACGACAGGTCTGTTCGTCACAGAAAATATGTATAAGGCTATGATGAGGACCGCCATATTTTTTTTGGGGGGAGGGGGTCTGTATCCACAGTAAGTGGGCACTATAAAGGAACTGTTTTTCTTGCCTGTCTAAATCGGGGCGGAGTTCAATTCCACCGACCGGCTGATGAAGATGGAATCTTTGATGATTCTTGCTCGCGTTTAAAAGGAAAGTTTGCCACAGACGTCAGCAGTGAAGAATCAGCTTCAATGTTTTGTTTTGTCTAAATCGTAATTGTATTCTTTTCTCAGCAGTTTTCATTTTAATACTTTAAAAATTTAAAAAAGAAAACCGAAAACTCACTGACCATTAGACCTTGTGTATAAATGACCTAGATATATATTAACAAATAAACTTTGGCTAAATTTGAGTTGCTGTCAGTATATCGCCATTTGTATTGGTAGAAATGTTTCTTTTTCTCTACTTTTCATTTTAATACAAAGAAATAAAAACTCATGGACCACTAGACCTTGTGTATAAATGACATAGAAATATTTGTACAAACAAGCATTATCTAAATTTTTAGTTAAATGTCAATATATCCCCACAACCTTCACAAGCATTCTTAACATGAACTACTAGATTTTTGTTATAAATAACCAAAAATATATATGTAAATAAACATTGGAAATTTTTTTTTGTTAATGTCAGTATCTTAAACCACTTAAAAATCCCTGATAAGGGCTTTGCTTTTAGTGAAAATAGAATAAAATGGATTTGTATTCATGAAAAAGATGTAATGTTTAACACACTTAACATTCCCTGGTGGATGTCTGATACTTGTTAATAAAAACATTATCTCCGGAGTTGGGAAAAGCGTTGGTAAAAAAATTGGTGCACTGTTGGCAAAGCCATAGTAGGTGTTTGAAAATGTTAGTTATTATTATTATTATTATTATTATTATTATTATATATTATTATTATTATTATTATTATTATTATTATTTTTTTTTGTCTATCACAGTTATCCTATTCGATTGGGTTTTATGCATCCTTGCATCCTGCCTTAGGAGTCCATCACTTTTCTCACTATGTGCGCTGTTTCTAGTAGCACACTTTTCTGCATGAGTCCTGGAGCTAATTCGGCATCTAGTTTTTACAGATTCCTTTTCAGGGATCTTGGGATCGTGCCTAGTGTTCTTATGATTATGGGTACAATTTCCACTCGCATATCCCATATCCTTCTTATTTCGATTTTCAGATCTTGATACTTATCAATTGTTTCTCTTTCTTTCTCATCTATTCTGGTGTCCCATGGTATTGCCACATCAATGAGTGATACTTTCTTCTTGATTTTGTCAATCAACGTCACGTCTGGTCTACTGGCACGTATCACCCTATCTGTTCTGATACCATAGTCCCAGAGGATTTTTGCCTGATCGTTTTCTATCACTCCCTCAGGTTGGTGTTTGTACCACTTATTACTGCAAGCTAGCTGGTATTTCTTGCACAGGCTCCAGTGGAGGGCTTTTTGCTACTGAATCATGCCTCTTTGTACTGGTTCTGTGCAAGCGCCGGACATTCGCTTGCTATGGGTTTATGGTCTTGTCTTTCATATTGCACTTCCTGCATATGGTGAGATGTTATTTCCATCTACTGTTCTTTGAACATATCTGGTTCTTAGGGCCTGATCTTGTGCCGCTATTAGCATTCCTTCTGTTTCCTTCTTGAGTTCTGCCCTCTGTAGCCATTGCCATGTTTCATCACTGGCCAGTTCTTTAGTCTGTCTCATGTAATCCGTGCATTGGTTTGTTGTGCCATTCTCTGTTCTGTTTTTCATTCTCCTGTCTCTGTATATTTCTGGATCTTCGTCTACTTTTATCAGTCCTTCTTCCCATGCACCTCTTAGCCACTCGTCTTCACTGGTTTTCAGATATTGGCCCAGTGCTCTGCTCTCGATCTTAATGCAGTCCTCATTCTTAGTAACTCTTTCCCTTCCTTTCGAGTTATGTATAGTCTGTCTGTATTTGCTCTTTGGTGTAGTGTGTTGTGTATTGTCATGTGTTTCCTAGTTTTCTGATCTATTCTGCAGAGTTCAGCTTTCGTCCACTCCACGACTCCTGCACTGTATCTGATTACTGGTACTGCCTCTTGTGTTTATGGTTTTCGTTATGTTTCCGGCAATTGAGTTTTGACTTGAATATCGCCTCAAGTCTCTCCGGATCGTGTCCTTCATCTTTGGTGTTTTGTATCCTCTCCTTTAAAAGGAATAAGACTATTATTCCCAGGTATTTGTATCCTGTCTCATCTATGTGTTTGATGCTATTTTCCCTGTCTGGTAAACTTTATCCTCTAATTCCTTGTCACTTTGCCTCTTTGTATGTTGACAAATGACGTCATATGTTTCAATAGTTTCATCGTTCCAACAATCATTTTGATGTCCTCAGATACAACAATCAGCAGTCTGGATTAGGGTATCTATTTCATTATTATTATTATTATTATTATTATTATTATTATTATTATTATTATTATTATTATTATTATTATTATTATTTATAATCAGGTTATCTTGGTTTTGGGAAGAAATAATCATCGGAGAATCGAGACAGGCGCAAAAATGATCGTGGACCGAACGAGTGACGGGGATCAGCAGAAATGAATCACTGGTGGAGGTACGAAGCAATTTCTGTAAACCCTTTGTCTAAAGTTAAAACGAAAAAAAGCACTGAAAGGGTTAAAATGGGGCCAAAGGAATGATAATAAATAAATAAATACCAATGATGGTTTCTGCAGTTTCCAGTGATACTTTGTTCTGTTCGGGTCAAAGGTGAGAATCTTCAAATCTGCGTTGACTTTCTCTTTAGATTATGGACTTTAGACTTTCTGTAAAAGAAACTAGATAGGTTTTGCTGTCCAACTTGTTCAGATCTTAAAACTACTGAGGCTGAGGGCTGGAAATTGATATGTTGATCATCCATCCTCCTAATCATCAAACATACCAAATTGCAGCTCAGTAGCCTCAGTAGTTTTAATTTTATTTAAGGTTAAAGTTAGACATGATCGTGCGTCTGGCACCGCCATAGGTGCCAAAACACAGGCCACCACCGGGCCGTGGAGTTTCATGAAAGTTTCATGGGCCGTGGGTGAGAGTTTCATGGGCCGTGGCTGAGAGTTTCATACAGCATTATACACTGTACAGAAAACTCGATTGCGCTGAAAAACTTCTGAGCATTTTTTACGTGTTTTACTTAGTAAGATTTCTGTTTTGCTTAATCTTTATTATTTCAATTCTTCATTAATCGGTTTTCTAAACAAAGAATCTTGTTGGTGTTTATTTATACTGGTTAATATTAACAATGATAACCCAATTGTTTTTATTATTATTATTATTATTATTATTATTATTATTATTATTATTATTATTATTA
>NC_089755.1:6114477-6124477 GCF_040412425.1 Macrobrachium rosenbergii
ATGTGTTAGCAATGATTGTGAGGCTGCGAAGTGATGTAATATGACTGTGTTAAATGAGCGTCGTTCAGGCGCCGGTAGGTGATGGAAAAGGGCATGTATCAGTAACAATGCGGGCAGTGACTGTGACGGCAATTCGAAGCTATTTCAAGCTAATTGGATCTCCGGGATTCTGGCGATGCGTGTCGTGAGGAGGCTGAAGGGCTTGCTGGAGAAAGGCTTGACAGTGCATGGCGAGCTGTTTTGATAGTATGACGGCGCGAAAGGAAGAAGGAGTGGCAGAATGATAAACGGGCCAGCCGATGAGGTATTATTTACAAGTGAAAAATGATGATGCGTGTAATACGAGTAGTGAAGTGAACGTAGCATAGAGTTTATTTCTAACTGAAGTTGACGGCGTGCTGAAAGTAGTGAAAAACGGCGGCAACAGCAACTATGCGGTGATTAGCAAATCGTTACAGAAGAACATCGTGTTGATAAGGAATGAGCAGACAGTGAGGAGAGTATTTGAGGCTGGTATAGACGGGCCCAATGAATGAAACCAGAGTGGCATAGTGAAAGAAGGCAAGCCAGTCTGAAAGAAATGAGAAAAATGTGATTTAGTATTTTAGAAAGAATGGTGCTTGCAGCTCTGAAGTTTTTGTGTGCTCCAGCAAGTGTGTGACAGATGAGAGAAAGCAAAGAGGGCTTCTAGAGGGCCAATTTTCCCAACACATTTGAAGAAAGAGAAGAGAGAGAGAGAGAAGTAATTGTGTGGTAGTGCTTGGTTGTTGAAAGAAGAGATAGTGGAGCCAGTTTGCAGCTGTCTATCTGTGAAGTGTGACGTATTTCGGGTCTTTGAAGTCTTGAAGTCAGAAACTACTATTTTAGTTTAGTTTTATTTTTCACTTGTTCTTGTTGCTGTATGTTCATGAAGTAGTGTGTTTTTGTTTTGAACTAGTTTAACAATGATTTTATGCTGTGTGGCACATTTCAAATGTTTTACACTCCCCTCTTTCATTGCTGTGTTTCCAGGCAGCTGTTGTGTACTATTTTGTGTTTTATACAACCACTGTTGAAATTACTGACTTTTAGCATTCAGAAGTCATTTAATACATGACTGTAACATATAGAAAGACTACATACGCTATGATTTTTCGATATATATCCCGATTCAGTATTGTGTGCTCAATAAGTAAAACTATGCCAGCTTTATATTTCCTTCCAACAACCGAGTAACACAAGTTGGAGTGTTTCTATAACTTAATTGATTTTTGAATAAACAAGAGCAAACATAGAATTCAAATACAGGAGTAGACAGTTAATATCGTGAAAATAATTATTTGTGTTGGCCAAGCAAAACAATATTTGTTCGTAACCTACGCTATTTTGCATGCTCGTTTTTCTTCGTTTGTTTATACAATGACAATCGTGACGTAACTATGCGAAAATAACAGAAAGGGTTGCGACGGAAAAAATGAAGGCTCGATGTCACCGACCTTCCGATACGCTGCAGTGGAAATGCAGCACAATGCTAGTCTACCAGAGAGAAAAACTCGAAAACGAGGATACTGTCGATCATCTTCAAACGTCCTATGAAAGAAACCTTTCTATACTATCAAGCTTATCTTGCATACAACAATGATATAACACTATTTTAATAACTGATAATGGTCATTGAAGCCAAACTATTACTGACAGATCTGGCTTTATGCGGTGATGACTTAATACTGACAATCCGCAGCTATCGAGTAATGGTGGTAACTCTGCCGGTGAAGATATAGGCAATAATAATAATGTGCTGAATTAGTAATATGCAATTGAATGAAACAATTCGAAACAAATAACATTTTGAAAATTTTATTGTATGATAAATGTGATTTACGTACTAGTACAAATATTGTATTAAGTTTAACTCAACAAAGTAATAGTTTTTATATAAATCTCTCATCTTCTTACTGGTAAAAATTTATATTCATGTTCTTTGTTTGTATGATAAATAAATGATTTACTATGTAAATACTAATTTTCAACAACAACTGTAATAATGTAATATTTTGTTAAAAGAAAAATGGCAACATAAAACAAATTGATGCATATTCTTCTTTCAATTCTTGTATTTTAATATAAAATAAAATAACCCATTGATAGTCTGAACAGGAGCCAGTTTCTTAATACTGATTACAACTACGCCATGGAGGATAAAGGTGATGCTGTGAAATATTCTTTGATATTAGAATATTCGTAGTTATTCACAAGATGGCGTGGCCGAGCTCAACACCGCATCATCGATTCATTCTCAGAAGGTAGGCTGTTGAAGATGGTCGTCAGTTTGGTGTTTACTCAGTGTCCCGGGTGTTCACTGATGAAGACGGTGATTCGAGGATTAAGCGGAGCAAACAGGCTCGGCGATCTTGGTTCGACAGACGACCAGTGAGAGGTCGCTGACCGACGAATACATGTTGATTTCTATCTGGCCCTCTGCTCACTAGTGAGCATTGCGGGTACAGTAACATTAATTTGGAGACATCTATATAATTGACTATTAGTGATACCAACGAAGGCTTCGCCATACCATCTCACACACAGCTCCACGGGAGGATTGGCAGTCTTTCATGGCTGTCGTAGAAGAAACGTCTTATACAGTTTACTGCAAGGTTGAAGCTAGTAATTTGGCTTAGAACGGAAGACCAGCGGCAGATGCATGAAGATGAAAAACCAGCATGGTACAAAAAATAATGATAGGGGATGTTGCGATGGCAGAATATCACGCCAAGTATTCACAATGTTAAACCTGAAAGGACATAATTCTAATGTCGGAGATGTCGATGTTCTTCACGCTGCTTTGACTACATCGGAAAGGAAGGACACAGCCTCCAGCACCAACGCGAGGAAGGCAGTTCTCGATGCTAACAGGGCACCGCCGCCAGCGCATTGTTCAGGCCATTCGGGTGATGCTAAATCCGCAACGATGACCTTCCTGTGCTACGCTTCCCGATGCTCAATGTCGCGTTGGAGTTTGTGGCATCGTTTCTGAAGATGGGCTTTCGGTGAGCGGTGTTGAAATTGCATGAAATGATAAAACAGACAAACGCAGAGAAAATATACGAAGTTTGAAATGAAACGAACGGAAAGATGGCACTTGATAAACAATGCGCGAACGCTACATGAACGAGCAAGCGATGTTCCAGCAACGCTATCCCCGAGAAGAACTCGAAGAAACATGAAGCAACAACGACTTTATAGATCGAACCGCCGGGTATGATCCCAAGAGGCAACAGATGAAGTAACATCTCGCCCGTATGCTGAAGTGCAATATGAAGGCAGAACCATAAACCCACATGGCAGCTTGCACAGAACGAGTAAAGGTATTCGGTAACGAGGCCTCCACTGAGCTGTGCAGAGCATAACTGGCACGCAGTGTAAATGGTACAAAACACCAACCTGAAGACTTTGTCGTTGGTGACAAAATCAGAAGAATTGTCTTTCATTGATAACAGCTTTTAATACTGCATGGTTTTGGCGTCAGATGAAAAGAAGGAAAAAGGTGATGAAATATCAGACGAAAATCGGCGAAGGACATGGTATTCCGGAAGGAGGCCTTGCCCGCGCAATCGCGCGTCTGGGCTAGACGCTGAAGCCTTCCAGGATGGTGACCAACTGCAAAGCTTTGGCATGCGCTAGTGGACTCTAGGAAGGCTGAGATAACAGGCTTACTATGGCTCGCAGTTGCTGAGGATGACTGTGATAGGCGCAAAAAAAATAATAATAATATGTTACCAATATTAACGTTATGCATTTCTATAATGTTATGAAAATTTTAAGCAAGCAAATTTCGAGATATCGAACTCGGGGGCGGAAAACAGCCTGTGAGAAATGTAATTTGACATATTTATTTGGACTCCCTTCCCCACAGAACTTCGAGCTCAGTTATTGTTTATAAAAAATTTTTTCATAACGCTATAAATGCATAATTGTTAATGATGTGTATTATTATTATTATTGTGTGTATTATTATTATTATTATTATTATATTATTATTATTATTATTATTATTATTATTGTGTGTGTGTGTGTGCTATGTGAAGGAGCAACCTTTCTTTCAAGCAGAGTCTTTAACAAGAAGAATGGCTGGTGTTACATGTGATGCTTTCAGTTCTTGTGGCTGTATAAATCCCGAGGCTGATCTTGCCAGCTAACGGCCGTGATGTAGTCTTTTTGTAGACTTTAACTGTTGACTCATGTCGCTATATGAAGTTAAGCAATGGCGGTGCCGTAAGTTCACAGTGCATCTGGGAATCTTCATCATGTTGGCTTGAGTGAAATTCCAATGCTTTCAACCGCTGTCATCGCTGCATTCTCAGAAGAATTGAGCTGAGGCAGAATGAGATAGGCCAGATATTGTTGCAGTGTCCTGGTGACTCCCATGTTAACGAGAGCTAAATTTTTCATTGGCTTTGGCATTCCTGATCTAAGCTTTGTTGAAAGATCGCTACGCGTCTCACATGCGGTTTGAATCAGTGAAGATGTGGAAAGTTACTGTCGGCACCACCTGGTGTTGTTCAGCTTTCGAGGTGTTGATGCCGCCGTCGGGAAGAAGTCTCACTGTTGTGTGCGTTGGCCTTTGATGTGTGAAGGCCTCGGAGCAGTGCGTGATGATCTGCCATTCTTGTAATTCCGGTGATACCGCTCGGGGTGACGTTGTCGTGGTGTCTTAGCATGGTATGTCTTCCTGAGCATGTCGAGAAGATCCTGCTGAGCTTTCATTGAATCATCCCAATGTGAACTCTGGAATTGTTACGATCTTCTTCTTTTGTAAATAAACTACTGAATTAACCTTTTTGCAGTATGAGGAAGACATTTCTTTTCTGTTGATGTACGAGAACTCTTTATATTCGTGTTTCTTGTGAAACACTCCTTGTGAAAGTGTTTCGGCGACACACGCGGTCGGAGCGTATTGCCAGGCTCGGTGGCACTAATTACATTCAACTGAGTTGTCTGAAATGCATGCAAATCGTAAATGTCGAAGGAGCCTTTGCAAAAGAGCAGAAGTGTGAGAAATAAATGAATGAACAAATGGGCTCTTGTCGGCTTTTCTATATATGCTACTGCTCACTATATATGCTAGGAAAGATACTGTATTGAGAATCCCATATACACACTGTTCAATGTGTGTGTGTGTTTGTTCGTGTGTTTAAATGTTAGTAAGTAACTCTGGAAAGACAAACAAACATATACATTTTTGTTGTTGATTACTTAAGAAGCGAAATGGTTCTCGAAGATTAAGAGATAAACTCTTCTCTCTCTCTCTTCTTGACTGTGCCAACACAAGGAATTAGAAAATAACTATGTATTTTAAGGGTACTGTGTTTAAGATGACTTTGAAATGACGTTAACAAAATAATTTCAGGTATACAGCAACTTTAATAATAATTTAGGCAGCGAGCAACAGGATGATAAATCCATTTAAGTATAGATTTATTTTATTTGAATTTCAAGAATAGTGATTATAAGCTTCCTTACACGGAGGGGACTACGTATTCGCAAATATTAACATTGAGGGCTAAATCGCATGGTGGTTACTAACTGCGCGGTAATGTGAGCTTCGCTACTGATAACACATTAAGTTTGGTGGCGCTACAAGTAGAACGAAACAGATGAATAATTTGAGGGCTGATCAGATGCAGACCCATTAAGTTTCGAAGAAATCACTGACATCTATTTAATCCCGAAGTACGCGTTGTACTCATCGAGGTTCTTTGATATTTGACGTTTCACTGGCATGTTTTTGAAATCAATAAACTTAAGACAAACGTCGATTAAGTGGATCACTTTACTATATTACAAGACTTCATGAAGTTAACGGTGATTGCTTGCACAAACACAACACACAAGCGCATTTGCTCTGGCGGTGCGGTGGTCAAACGTGTCGTGACTTTCACCGAGGAATGCTCAGTTTTTGGTGATAAGCAATAACATTTATTGAACATGCAGTAACACGATCGTGATACTTAATAAAGGAAACTACTGACAATGGCGCAATCGCTTTAAATCAGAGACATCCTGGTGTCACTCTCGTCTGCTATTCCCTACTGATGCTAAACCTGACTGGGTGGAAGGTTTTGAGCAAATCACTTTGCGGAATTTTGTCGGCACCGGCTGTGATGATAATGAGTCATTACGTGCAAAATAATATCACCATTCGACCGACAGCTGTGTATTGATAATCAATTCGTGAATGATAAAGATGATGGTACTTTTACGGCGAAGCAATGGAATATCAATATGGTATAACAGTTATTTTGATTTGCCATTCCATGTGGACTAACATGTTTTGAAATATTTTCCCGGTAATTTAAACAGATAGTGTTGTAATGACACGGGATGCACCTCATTTTTTCTGATACACCTTACAACGTGATGCTGAATACATTTTAGCAGTTATTTGAAACAACAATTACGTTGAACTATAAATATTGCAACTGCAAACTGATGACGTGTTAACAATAAAGAAGGCTGGCTTCTCTCCAGGCTCATTAAATGTGTCTATAGTTTATATTTATCACTAAGAATTACACAAATGTTTTTCATTTATCACTACCAACAACAATTTTTCTGTTTCTATGACACCTGTTTTGCTCAACTCTTGTACTGTGTACTGGCACTTTTGTCCTCTTTTGTTCTTTTAAAAATATTTGCTTATGAGTGGACACTGACAACTGCGCTAATTAACTAAGCGTCACAGGCTCTTTCTTTCATACTCGTGTCTTTCTAAGTTTCAGCTGCCGGACACATTTTCCACTACGATTGTCTGCGGTGACTTTCTTGGGGACATGTTTCTGTCGAAAATACTGATGGCGGAGACAGCAAAATAGTCAAAGCCATGAAGCTTGCTGCTGGTGAGGTTTAAACTGGCGTATGCCCCCTCGATGTGAGCCATCTTTGTTTGTGGTGAAGAAGGCTCTTGGTGCACCGGAGATGTCTGTTCTGAAGTCCCATGTCATTACTGTATTTGTTTGAGTTATTTTTATTGAGATTTCACTTTGCTGCAAATTTATTGAACCTGTCGATGGAAAAATATCGGCGAATTGGTGTTTATATTCGAGTAAAAGTGAGGAACTGTGTGGGATTAACTGCGATATGTTCCGAACGAGGTCTCAGGTGACTAACTCAAAAAACAGAACAAGGCTGAACCCACGGAGTTTCAAGTGTCTGTTTAGAACGGCATTCTATGGTTCAACCCACAACATGACCAGGGTGAGGTGTTGCCATTCTTGTATTACCGGTCTAACAGCAGGCGCAGCTGTAATCATGTTGTGCCATCCCCTGAGGCGAGGCAGAGAATGAACATTTGAGCTCTGTTCGAGCCGTGCCATTGACGGGGAATAAATTCGCGGACCGGTATCTTGGGTTTTCGGTGCATTACTGTTTACCTCCAGTGCTATGGTAGTTGTTATGAGATTCTGTTACCCCTGAATACTGCTGAGCCGTCAGCACGATTGACTGTTTACTAACCATTACGAATAAAGTACGGTAACGGAAATGGACAGTTCTGTTGTAATCCAAATAATCAAATCGGGTAGGTATTAAACAATACGGTAATAAAACGCAAAAAGAACAAATATTGACATGTTGGCACTGTGACTTTCACTTCGACTCCTTTTTGAAGGTGGAGAGAAGTTGATAAGACTGTAACCATGGATGCTGACCAAGCATATTTCGGCTTTAAATAGTATTTGGGTAAATGAGTCAACGAAATGTCGTTCAGATAAATAAGAGAAGACTATTTATAAACCGGAACAATTAAATATTGAATGGCGATAACAGTAAGCGCGATATAATATTCACCATTAACCTTTCACAATCGAAAAAGAAAAATACAGACTCTCCTCAAAAAAGGGCCCAGGATTACAGTGTACCAAAAAAGCGATAAACAAATATTAAAAATAACAAAAAATAAAGTGGTGGTCTACAAAAAATGAATTTTAGATCGAAAACACACAGAGGCCCCGGCGTCCCCAAGCACTACGTGTCAGAAATTGCGGCCAATGGGCACCTGAAAAAATTGTGAAACCGGTCGTGCGCGGATGCTCTGAACATACCGGTGGAAGTCCAATGAACAGAATATTGTGAAACTGTGGGCGAATCTCGTAGTTAAAAATATTGTGTTGCAATGCGGGGTAAATATTACGAAAGAACTGGCATGTCTATAAAAAGAAGACTGGAATTGAATTGGTGAAAGAATTCAGATCTGCTTAAGAAAACATGTTATTTCAATGACAAAACCAATAATGTTTTAAAGAAAACACATACGAATAGGAAATAATGAAACATATTTGAAGTAAATGTCGAAAGTGTCTTTACGAAAAACTAAATGAAACGAATCGAAGGCATGTCTGGAAGGTTATGGATAACATTTTATCGGAAATTCATTTGAAATGTGCAATGAAACGCAAAGATGCTACCACGAAGGCGGCAGAGAAAGTTGTGTGAAAGTGAAAATGAGAAAGAAACTGAAGAACACCACCTAAAGCAAAAAACCAAAGTAATGAAATCGACAAATGATATGAAAGAAGAACAAAAACAAGCTGAAGGCCTGCTTTTATGCTCTAAAACTGGTAAAACTTACGGATACAATTATTCTGAAAAAGGTATGCCGCCAAATATTTAATGATGTCAGGAAGAAAAGCTTACTCTATCTTAATATTATTTACACAGCTTTAAACAGTATGGCTTTACGTAGTTGTTTTGAGTAATGAACGCAACAAGATGATTTTAACAAACGTATAGAGAATTTTATGAAATAGAAAAACCTGAAGTACCCAACTTACGTAACATAATATAAAAGAAAACAAATGATAATATTGACAGAAAAAATCGAGTTGATAACAAAGCTGGCCGCTACTGGCTGGTATTACTGTTATACATTGGAGACGTCAATGTTGAACGCCAGGTAGCTGGTACTAAAGGGTATGAACCAATGTTATGTTTGATAACAGAGACTGCTGCCGGCAATAGTAAATACAAGTAGCATCGGCGCTGAAAGAGAAATTTCGAGAAACACACGAAAGCTGCTATAACAGATAACAAGTAGTTTATGAAGTACCTGTAGAAGACTTGCAAATATATCGGTATATTAAATCGGAATAAACTTTACGACAATTACAATTTATACAACCAACTAACAAAGAACCCGACACTTCTTTAAGTATGAAACTTTTCGTGTGGCGATTAACAAGCGATAGTTTGTATTCAAATAGCATGGCGAAAGAGCTTCGTAATTCAAGCATGTGCTGTAACGACTATGATCGGCACATATCTTTTCGAAGCATATGGAAGCGTTCTTCAGTAGACAACTGTGTGCAACAAGCGCCTTATTACGCACTGTGATCATTTCCCAATAGTGTATTGTGTCGTGTTACACAAAAATGTCACCTTAGCATGTCTAACGTTATAAAGCGGGTGAAGGCTTATGTAATTCCACTAGTAATATCCGTCATTTATTTATATACAGATATAATGTTAAACAATTGTGTTGATTTCATTAAAAAGCTGCTTGCTGTCACTTTATGCCGTCTCGTAACAAAACACAAAAGTCATGATCTGAAAAATTAACAGGATTAATAAAAATAAGGCAAATGTGGAAGATGACAGGCAATTTGAATGAAAGTTCGGTAAAGATAAAATGAAGCATTACCTTGTTAATAAGAAAATTTCAAAACTGTTTAAATTATTGATGAAATTGTTGCATTAAAACCTCTGCAACAAAATATCTGCAAAGAGTGAAATGATTCAGGAAAGATCATTTCAGGAAAATAATGTCGAATATATACAGCTTCTGTACAAAAAACATGGGAAGAATTCGGGAAAACTAAATGGTAGCCATGTTAAACCACCTGAACATACCACATTAACTACTAGCATGACACGAACATACCGCACATTGTTTAAAATTAATCTGGATTGATGATCGAATATGATGCGTCGTTTAAAAATGTTTTTAAATGTTAGTGGAAGAATAATT
>NC_089755.1:6129477-6146977 GCF_040412425.1 Macrobrachium rosenbergii
TGCGCCCCATTTTAACCTTTTCAGCGCTTTTTTGTTTAAGTTTAGACAAAGGGTTTACAGAAATTGCTTCGTACCTCCACACGAGCGATTCACTGCCGCTGATCCCCGTCACTCGTAAGCTCCATTCATATGCGCCTGTTCGGTTCTCCGATTATTTCTTGCAAAAACGAGTAACCTGATTAATAACTTTGACTAATACCTCCACGGGCGATATTTATTGCTGACATATAACCGAATGAAGTTTACCAAGATAAATTTGTATCTTGGTCACATGTGTCTTCGTGCCATCCATTCTCATATTTCTGTTCTGTGGAAACAATTCTCTCTCTCTCTCTCTCTCTCTCTCTCTCTCTCTCTCTCTCTCTCTCTCTCTCTCTCTCTCAGATCTGCGTTTTCTGATGAATCGTAGTTTTTTATTATTATATTTTCGTGTCCTGTTCCTGTTCCGGCTGATTGTTCCCATCTGTTCCATTGGTGTGATTTATCAAAATGATTGTTGGTCACACGATGAAACTATTGTATGACAATCGTATGACGTCATTTGTTTATATCAGCTGCGTTTTTCCGAAGTCTCGTTGATGTGTGATGCTGTTGTTCCTGCTGAGATTAGAGTACAAAGTTTTTTTTTTTTTTTAGTGATAAATGCGTAAATGGTCGGCGTATTTTCTTGATTTATCATCAATATAAGCCTTGGCGTATACCCCATATACAAACTTGCATATTGGGTGCATAAATATTTTGTCTAATTCCTTTAAAGTATTGGCTTTTTATCTATTCATTAATTTTCTAATTTATTTTCTTCTTTTTAATGAGTGAGATTTCTTTTTCTGTATTTCCCTTTACCTTCTCTTACTTTCTAATGGGCACCATATTCTTTGGAAGCTCTAATTTCAAGTCAGTGGCCCCTTTGGTCGGTTTGTTCCATATGAACATGGTTTATTCTCTGAATAATAATAATAATAATAATAAATAATAATAATAATAATAATAATAATAATAATAATAATAATAATCATGAAATACCCTAATCCAGACTGTAATGATTGTATCTGGGGACATCAGGATGGAGTTTGGAATAATAGAAATAATAGCGCCTTGGTCACCATACATAAAGGCAAAGTGACAAGGACAAGGGATGAAAGTGGCATCAAACACATAGATGAGACAGGATACAAATACTTGGGAATAATAGAAGGAAAGGATAGAAAACACCAAGAGATGATGGACACGATCAGAATGGCAGAAACTCATACTCAAGAAAACTCAACGCCGGAAACATGACGAAAGCCGTAAGCACATGGGCAGTACCAGTAATAAGATACGCAAGTGGGGTGGACGAAGGCTGAACTTTAGACCAGAAAACTAGGGAACACATAATACACAAAACAGGCAAATACAGACACTATACACAACACGGGATATAAAACAGAGGGACTGCGTCACATCGAGAGCAGATGAAGAAAACACTAAGGAGTGCATGGGAAGAAGGACTGATAAACGTACACGAAGATCCAGAAATATACAGAGACAGGAGAATGAAAAACAGAACAGAGGAATGGCACAACAAACCAATCCACACACAGAACATGAGAGAGACTAAAGAACTGGCCAGCGATGAAACATGGCAATGGCTACAGAGGGGAGAACTCAAGAAGGAAACAGAGGGAATACTAACAGCGGCACAAGATCAGGCCCTAAGAACCAGATATGTCCAAAGAACAATAGATGAAAATAACATCTCACCCATATGCAGGCAGTCAATATGAAAGACGAGACCATAAACCACATAGCGAGCGAACGTCCGGCGCTTGCACAGAACCAGTACAAAAAGGGGCATGATTCAGTAGCAAAAGCCCTCCACTGGAGCCTGTGCAAGAAACACCAGCTGGCTTGCAGTGATAAGTGGTACAAACACCAACCTGAGGGAGTGATAGAAAACGATCAGGCAAAGATCCTCTGGGACTATGGTATCAGAACAGATAGGGTGATCCGTGCCAATAGACCAGACGTGACGTTGATTGACAAAATCAAGAAGAAAGTATCACTCCCTGATGTGGCAATACCATGGTACACCAGAATAGATGAGAAAGAAAGAGAAAAAACTGATAAGTATCAAGACCTGAAAATCGAAATAAGAAGGATATGGGATATGCCAGTGGAAATTGTACCCATAATCATAGGAACACTAGGCACGATCCCAAGATCCCTGAAAAGGAATCTGGAAAAACTAGATGCCGAAGTAGCTCCAGGACTCATGCAGAAAAGTGTGCTACTAGAAACAGCGCACATAGTGAGAAAAGTGATGGACTCCTAAGGAGGCAGGATGCAACCCTGAACCCCACACTATAAAAACCACCCAGTCGAATAGGATGACTGCGATAGACAAAAAAAAAAAAAAAAAAAAAAATAATAATAATAATAATAATAATAATAATAATAATAATAATAATAATAATAATAATAATAATAATAACTAAATTTCCAAACACCTACCATGGCTTTGCCAACAGTGCACCAATTTTTTTACCAACGCTTTTCTCAACTCCGGAGATAATATTTTTATTAACAAGTATCAGACATCCACCAGGGAATGTTATGTGTGTTAAACATTACTTCTTTTTCATGAATACAAATCCATTTTATTCTATTTTCACTAATTACAAAACCTTTATCAGTGGTTTTCAAATGGTTTAAGATACTGACATTAACAAAAAATTTTTCCAATGTTTATTTACTATATATATTTTTAGGTCATTTATAACAAAAATCTAGTAGTTCAGGTTGTGGGGATATATTGACATTTAGCTAAAAATTGAGATAATGCATGTTTGTGCAAATATTTCTATGTCATTTATACACAAGGTCTAGCGGTCCATGAGTTTTTATTTTTTGTATTAAAATGAAAAGTAGAGAAAAAGAAACATTTCTGCCAATACAAATGGCCATATATTGACAGCAACTCAAATTTAGCCAACGTTTATTTGTTAACATATATCTAGGTCATTTATACACAAGGTCTAATGGTCAATGAGTTTTCGGTTTTCTTTTTAAAGTATTAAAATGAAAACTAGAGAAAAAAATACAGTTACAACAAAACAAAACATTGAAGCTGATTTTTCTCTGCTGACGTCTGCGCAAACTTTCCTTTTCAACGCGCAAGAATCATCAAAGATTCCTTTGCCGATTTAGACAGGCAAGAAAAACAGTTCCTTTATAGTGCCCACTTACTGTGGATACAGACCCCCTCCCCCCAAAAAAAAATATGGCGGTCCCCATCATCGCCTTATACATATTTTCTGTGACGAACAGACCTGTCGTAGCAGCCAATCATTCTTCAATGCCTGAGGTTTATAGAGAACTGATGGCCCTTGGGAAAACACGCGATCGATCCCTCGTGGCGATAAGTGGTAGAGGAGGCGACGCCAGGTAGGACAGGTGACGGAAGGTGAGAGAGAGAGAGAGAGAGAGAGATAGCATGTGTGCATGCTTTGAGTGAGTGTAACTTGCTTTAGCGTCGCAATTTTCTGTTCGTGTGTGCGTGAGCTGTTCTCATTTCGCTCCTAGGCTGCAGAGAAGTGGAAGTCGGTTGTTTTGTTTGTTTCTGTAGAAAGTCTCTTGTTTTCTCTCCGTTTCTCTTATTTATTTATTTATTTACTTATTTATTTTTTTGGTTATTTATTTATTATTCTATGTATCTATCTATTTGTTTATTTATCTATTTATTTATCTTTTTATTTATCTATTTATTTGTCTATTTATCAATTTATTTTTCTGTTTATCAATTTATTTATATATTTTTCTATTTATTCATTTATTTATTTATGTATTTATTTGTTTTTAAGTAGGGGCGACAGCAAACAAGCAAATAGATCTTTCCTGACATGAAGGCTTCAGTGTCGAAAAAGTCGTTCTCATTTTTTCGTCTTGAGTTGCAAAAACAAAATCGAATCGCCCCTTGATTTAGCCAAGGTCTCCAAAGAAATGACTGAAATATATTTACTCTAACATGAACATGGCTATTCTGAGCCTCCATCCCCATGAAACTAGATTAAAGGAAAATGTCCTTTTCGGTAAACTCGTTCAAGAAAGGTCCCTCAACAAAGTCAGGAAAATATCCCTATTTAACCCAAACCCCCCCCCTCTCTCTCTCTCTCTCTCTCTCTCTCTCTTAAATCTCTCTCTCTCTCTCTCTTCTCCATTACTTGTCCATTCTTTCCAATATTGTATTCTTTGCAATATTGCAGTTAGTTGGTGACACTGAATTTTCATGCTTTACAAGATGTTTCTTTGCTGTGAACTCTCTCTCTCTCTCTCTCTCTCTCTCTAATCTCTCTCTCTTTTTCAATTTTGATAAAGTTATTCAGGAAGCATTACCGATATATTGAGCAAACAGAAGCCCATTTCAAAGGTCAAGGCTGGAAAATGGCAATAGCGTGATATTAGGACGTCAAATCTGTATAATGGATTCAGTGAATATTGCAGTGAAATGTGGAGCTATTTCTCGATGCGAAATTGAACACATAGTTTTGGTACTGCAATATAAAGAAAACACAGTATATTATAGTTACTGTTGTTATTATTATTATAAGTTTAGCTACTGTTACACAACTCAATTGCAAAATGAAAGCTGCAATACCTTGTCTGTGCTTTAGAAGACTTAGATCAGTCAATTGCAATTCACCTTGTATTCTAAATCATTTATCTATATTTTCATCTATTCATTTATTATATTTTCTTTTTTATCTGATAACTGATCTCTTCTTTCTGCATTTCTATTTATCTTCTGTTATTTCTTTCTAAATGAACACCAAATCTTCAAGCTTGAATTTCAAGTCAGTGGCCCCTTTGGTGGGCTTGTTCCACATGAATAGGGTTTATCTTCTGAATAATAATAATAATAATAATAATAATAATAATAATAATAATAATAATAATAATAATAATAATAATAATAATAATAATAATAATAATAATTAGCGCGTGCAAACCACTTAACGAGCAAACATTATACTAAAGATAAATACCGAAGCTTTCTAAATTTGACATTCGGTCGAGTGACATGAAATTGCTTTGTTATAAATTCATTTTTGTAGGCCTCTCTCTGTCTGCCTTTTATTATCCTTGTTGTTCAGTTTTATCTTTTCTTTTTTTGATCTATATATGTGTGTGTGTATACATACATACATATTATTTATTTACTTATGTAGGCCTCTATCTAACCTTGTATATAACTAACTTTTTTTATTATATCTAGTGTAGGGTTTACTACTGTTCAGTTTTATCCATTAATTTTTGTTAACACAAACACACACACACATACACACATATACACACACACACACATATATATATATATATATGTATATATATACATATATATATATATATATATTATATATATATATATATATATATATATATATATATATATATATATATATATATATATATATATATATATATATATATATATATATATATATAGGCTATACACATACATACATGTGTGTGTGCACATCTGTTGCTTACAGCCGTGTATTTTATACAAAGATACAGCATCATCACCATACATAAACACAGCCCCTGCCTCGTGATAAACACGACCCGGTTTCAAGGGAACATTATCCCGGCAAGAATAAACGAGCCTTCACAAGCGCCTTCCTCCTCTCTTGTTTCGGGAGATGGAAAGTGTTCCTCAAAATATATACTAGTTTACAACGCTAATGGCTAAGAATATGAAAAGGTATTTCCAAAAGAATGAATTTAAAAATTAATATTTTTATTAAGCTCAGATTTCCTGAAGCTGAACTTTATTTTTTTTATTCTTATTATTTTTATTAAAGATATTCTCAATTTATACGTTACCTATACAAAATTTCTCTTAAATTAAATAAAATTTATTAGCAAATTACAGCTGTACTTTATCAATACATGAAAAAATTGAAACGACCAGTTATATACAGTCATATGCAGTCACCATAGTAGATAGGTATTCTAAATTTTGTGTTTTATTATTATCTTTCAAATTTCTATCAGATTTAATCCAATGTATTAGCAAATTACTTGCAGCACTTTACCAGTACATTATAAAAAACTAAAACTCCCAGTTATATACTGTCATATTCAGTCACCAACGTGAAAGGAATGACTTTTTTAAAGATGTAAGAAACGTTCTCCAAAATCCATAAAAATCCACAAAATATCAATGGAATCCAGATGATAAATCCAGGATTTACATCCATATCCGAATTAATCTCAAAATCTAACCTTCCGTAATCATTAAATAATTTGAAAAAACATCGCTGAAATTCATTATCAGTAGAACTACATACATCCGGTGTCAGTTCACCTGTCTACAGAAAATCGTCCAAATTCAAAAGTAAACTGAAAAGCAACAGACACAGAGATGGACAGACAAATTAACGCTAATTGTTGAACACAGAACACCTGTCATCTTGAAGGGTTTCCGTCAAAGCTGAAGAATATTGAATTACTAATTAAATCTCCCCTCTGGTGAGGGTCGAACAGCAATGAAAACGGTCAGTTGTATCAGATTTTCCGTATTATTATTATTATTATTATTATTATTATTATTATTATTATTATTATTATTATTATTATTATTATTATTATTATTCAGGAGATGAACCCTATTCATATGGAACAAGGCCACCAAAGGGGCCACTGACTTGATATTCAAGCATCCAAAGAATATTATTGTGTTCATTAGAAAGAAGTTACAGAAGGTAATGGGAAATACACAGAGAAGGGATCACTTACTGAAACAAAATAAATTAACAAATTAATAGATAAATAGATAAAAATGTAAGTAGATTATTAGAATACAGGGAGAATTGTTTTGGAGTAGTAATGAGATTTGAGCACGGGGGGTTGGTCTTTGTTTCTGTACATTATTGCCCATAAACTCTGCTTAACTTTTAATTCTCGGTTCTCGTTTAGCGAAAGACAAAGATGTCATGTCGTGATGTATACATTATACATATACATGTTTATACATATTTCTTTTCGAAAGTAAAACCTCTCTCTCTCTCTCTCTCTGTGCGTATACAGCCTGTTTCTGCAACGATCTCCCAAAAAGTAAAGGTGGTGAACCTTTTCGCTCCTGGAAAACGGGAGTAATAATTTATGTTGGTGTATATACTCACATTACATACCCGTTGTTATATTGTTTTGAAGTTTAGGCTCAAAAACAAATATAACTATCTACTTAAGGAAGGAAAGGTCAGTGGTGGCACATATTCACTAATAACTCTTAGCTATTCTAAAGTTGCATTATTACGGCCATTGTACAAACATAGAGTTGATTTCTTAGTAACATTAACTAGTTGGAAATTGAATATTATTTTTGTTAGAAACTTCAGTGATTTTACAGGTTATAAGTCAGGCTCATTTGCATGGTAGATGTCTCCTAATTTATCATGCAAGAATAATTAGCCTACGTAATTGGGCTTGATTTTTACGTCTAGACAAACGTTGGAAATAAAACCTTTTCCCAAACTCTCTCTCTCTCTCTCTCTCTCTCTCTCTCTCTCTCTCTCTCTCTCTGGCTCTCCATCATGGCGCCCACGACAAGAGGCATTTCTGGAACAAAATAAAACCACTTCAGGAGATTAGACGTTTGACGCGACGCAGATGCTCACGAGAGAATTATTAGGCATATCCACCAAGTTCTCTTGCAATTTTACCATCATTGCTGTTTTACCGCTGTCATTTTCTTTTTTACCGATGCTGGTTTTACATTTTGTTTTACTGTTGTCATTTTCTTTTTACACCGCTGTCATATCTGTTTCACTGCTGTCATTGTTTTACCTTTCCTGGTACATCCTGTTTTACCACTGTCACTTCCTGTTTCACCTTCCACTCCTGTTTGACTGCAGTTTACCTCTGGTACATCCTGTTTTACTGTTGTCACTTCCTGTTTTACCGCTGTCATATCCTGTTTCACCTAATGCCATATTCTGTTTTACTACTGTCATTTTCTGTCTTACCAGTGTTCCTGTGTTTTACCACTGTCATATCCTGTTTTACTTTCACTACATATCCTGTTTTACTGTTGTCACTTCCTGTTTCCCACCGCTGTCATCTCTTGTTTTACTGTTTCATTTACCATTTCTGGTACATTTCCTGTTTTACTGTTGTCACTTCCTGTTTTACTGTTGTCATATCCTGTTTTACTCGTGTATGAATAAAAACGGATAATCTAATTTTACTATTGTAAACTTCCTGTTTTCCACTGTCATATCCGGTTCCTGATTACCTCTGAGAGAATAACATCCACTCATTCATCTCGTTTTAAAACTCAAAATGTCACTTTGATTCCTGTCACCACGATTGTCACTTTCCTGTTTTGGGACATCTGTTGTCATTCCTGTTTTAATTTTCACCCTGTTTCACCGCTGTCATATCCTGTTTTACCTCTGGTAAATTCCTGTTTTACTTTTGTCACTTTTATATATAATGTTTCACCACTGTCAAATCCTGTTTTACCTTATGTCAAATCCTGTTTTACTACTGTCACTTCCTTTTACATTTGATTTTCTGCTGTCACTACCTTTTTTTTACCCACTGTCACTTCCTGTTTCACCGCTGTCATATCCTGTTTTTCCTCTGTGTCACATCCTGTTTTACTGTTGTTTCTCTTCCTGTTTCACCACTGTCATATCCTGTTTTTTTGGACCTCTTTCCTGTTTCACCACTGTACATCCTGTTTTACTGTTGTCACTTCCTGTTATCTTGGACTTCACTTTGATGATCTTTTAACTGTCATATCCTGTTTTACCTTCTTGGTCACTTCCTGTTTTACTGTTGTCACTTCCTGTTTCACCGCTGACTGTCATATCCTGTTTTACCTCTGGTACATCCTGTTTTACTGTTGTCACTTCCTCCTTTATATTCATATCCTATATTTACAATATCCTAATTTACTGTTGTATATTCCTGTTTCACCACATGTCATCCATGTTTTCTGGTACATCCTGTTTTACTGTTGTCACTTCCTTCATGTTTTACCGCTGTCATATCCTGTTTTACCTCTGGTACATCTGTTTTACTGCTGTCACTTCCTCACTGTTTCACCATCTGTCATATCCTGTTTTACCCGTTTTACATCCTGTTTTACTTTTGTTTACTTTTTTACTTTTTTACCCATGTCAATTCTCCTCTGTACATTTCAACTGTTTTACTGTTGTCAATATTACTGTTTTACCATTGTCATATCCTTTTTACCTCTGGTAAACCGCTGTCAGTTTTACTGAAAATGCCTGTTTCAAAATGTCATATCCTGTTTTACAAATATTTGAAATGTAGATACTCTGTTTTACTGTTGTCATCTTCCTGTTTCACTTCGCAGTCATATCCTGTTTTACTGAGAAAAAGATGATCCTTTTATGCTCAGCAACAAAACTGTTGCCACTTCCTGTTTCACCACTGTCATATCCTCATTTAGCATCTGTTTTAAAAACTGTTTTACTGAATGTTAGGTACAAAAACTTCCTGGCACCGCTGTCATATTTTACATTTTGTTTTACTTTGTCACTTCCCACTTCACTGTCATATCCTGTTTTACTCACTCACTGGTACTCCTCACTCGTTCAATGGTCAATGCCACTTCCTGGTTCACTATTGTCATTCCTCAATTATACCACTCTGGTAATCACTCTTTTAATGTCACTTCCTGTTTCACTGCTCATATCCTCACTTACCTCTGGTACATCCTGTTTTACTGTTGTCACTTCCTGTTTCACTACTGTCATATTCTAACTCTGGTACTCCTGTTTTACTGTTCTGGTACATCCACCTGTTTTACCTCTGGTACATTGTTTTACTGTTTTTCTGGAAACCGCTGTCATATCCTGTTTTACAACAAAATCTTCTTCAAGTTGTTTCTAATTCTTTATTTTTACTGTTGTCATTCCTGTTTCACCGCTGTCACTTTTAATTGATTTTCATATAACCTCTGGTACATTCTGTTTTACTGTTGCCACTTCCTGTTTCACCGCTGTCATATCCTGTTTTACCTCTGGTACATTCTGTTTTACTGTTGTCACTTCCTGTTTCATATATAGTCATATCCTGTTTTATCTGGTTACATCCTGTTTTTTGTTGCAACTTCCTGCTTCACCACATATCCTGTTTTACCTCTGGTACATTCTGTTTTACTGTTGCCACTTCCTGTTTCACTGTCATATCCTGTTTTACCTCTGGTACATCCTGTTTTACTGTTGTCACTTCCTGTTTCATACCGCTGTCATATCCTGTTTTTTACCTACCTCTGGTACATACTGTTTTACTGTTGCCACTTCCTAATTTCACTTGTCATATCCTGTTTTACCTCAAAGGTACATCCTGTTTTACTGTTGTCACTTCCTGTTTCACCGCTGTCATATCCTGTTTTACCTCTGGTACATCCTGTTTTACTGTTGTCAATTCACTGTTTCACTTGTCATATCCTGTTTTACCTCTGGTACATCCTGTTTTACTGTTGTCACTTCCTGTTTCACCGCTGTCATATCCTGTTTTACCTCTGGTACATCCTGTTTTACTGTTGTCACTTCCTGTTTCACAGCTGTCATATCCTGTTTTACCTCTGGTACATTCTGTTTTACTGTTGTAATTTCCTGTTTCACCCATGTCATATCCTGTTTTACCTCTGGTACATTGCTGTTTTACTGTTGTCACTTCCTGTTTCACCGCTGTCATATCCTGTTTTACCTCTGGTACATTTTATGTTTTACTGTTGTCACTTCCTTTTCACCGTGAAGTCATATCCTGTTTTACCTCTGTTACATTTCTGTTTTACTTGTTGCCAGATTTCCTGTTTAAAACCATCATATCCTGATTTACCTCTGGTACATTCCTGTTTTAATAGTACTGGAAGGTGTCACTTCTGTTTCACCGCTGTCATATCCTGATTTACCTCTGGTAACATCCTGTTTTACTGTTGTCACTTCCTGTTTCACCGCTAACATATCCATGTTTTATGTTTAATGGTTACATCCTGTTTACTTTGTCACTTCCTGTTTCACCGCTGCCATATCCTGTTTTACCTCTGGTACATCCTGTTTTACTGTTGTCACTTCTCAATGTTTTACCTGGTAAATCCTGTTTTAAATTGATGTCACTTACCTGGCATCGTTTTTTACACTCTGGTACATTCCTGTTTTACTGTTGTCACTTCCTGTTTCACCACTGTCATATCCTGTTTTACCTCTGGTACATCCTGTTTTACTGTTGTCACTTCCTGTTTCACCTTCGTTTCCCTGTTTTCCTATCTGGTACTCCTGTTTTACTGTTGCACTTCCTGTTTCACCAGAATGAAAACCTGTAAAAACTGTGGATTGTTTCCTGTTTTACTGCTGTCACTTCCTGTTTTCACTTCGCAGTGCATTCCTGTTTTTCAACCTCTGGTACATTTCTTCGTTTCACTGGTTTCACTTCCTGTTTCACCAAAGAATAAGTTTTACCTGCTGGTACATCCTGTTTTACTGTTGATCACTTCCTGGGGATATCCCAAATCACCGAGGTCATATTGTCATATCCTGTTTTACCCTGGTTTTGTATTACTGTTGCCACTTCCAAAACTCTGTCACTTCCTGTTTTACCTGGTACATCCTGTTTTACCGTTGTCACATGCCTGATTCACCGCTGTCATATCCTGTTTTACCTCTGGTACATCCTGTTTTACTGTTGTCACTTCATATTTGCAACCCCTGTCAATTTGTCACTCCTGGTTTACCTCTGGCACATCCTGTTTTACCTGTTGTCACTTCCTGGAGGAGGACAAAAACCGCTGTCATATCCTGGCAGCCCCTTTTCGCTTCTGACCTCTGGTGGGCAACCTGTTTTACTGTTGTCACTTCAACTGTTTCACCGGAGGTGGCATATCCTGTTTTACCTCTGGTACATCCTGTTTTACTGTTGTCACTTCCCTTTCACCACTGCATATCCTGTTTTACCTCTGGTACATCCTGTTTTACCCTGGACACTGTTTCCTGTTTCACCGCTGTCATATCCCACTTTTTTACCATGCTTCACGGCTACATCCTTTTTACCTTGACATGTTGTCACTTCCTGTTTCTACTGTGTCATATCCTGTTTTACCTCTGGTTTACATCCACCGAGATACTGCTGACTTCCTAAAGTTTCACCCAGCTTCCTGATTACCTTGGTAAATCCTGTTTTACTGATTGGACTTGTCCACTTCCTGTTTTACCTCTGGTACATCCTGTTTTACAATTTCCTGTTTCACCAGGTCATACCCTGTTCTGGCTGGTACAGTTGTCATTTTTGTTTTACCGCTGTCATATACTGTTTCACTGCTGTCATATCCTGTTTTACTGCTGTCATTTCCTGTGTTACCAATGTCGGATTGATTTACCGCTTCATCATATTAAACTGTTTTACCGTTTCATATCCTGTTTACAAGTTGTCATTTTCTGTTTTACTGCTGTCATATACTTTTCACGACAGTCATATCCTTTTTACTAAGTCATTTCCGTGTTACTCAATTTCGTTTATTTACCGCTGTCATTTTTTTTACATGCCATATCCTGTTTTATTGCTGTCACCTCCTTTTTTTTTTTTTTGACCTCGGTCATCTGTCTGTTTTCCATTATTTTTACCCTTTTATCACTCTCATTTCCTAGTTTACCTAGGTCATTTCTGGCTTTTTTACAGCTGTCATATCGTGTTTTACTGTTGTCATATCCTGTTTGCAGAGCTCGTGTGAATGAAATCGCATAATCTTATAAGCGTCCCCATGCTTCTATTGGTAAAGTCCGAGAGAGAACAAACCGAATTATGGGTTTGATTAAGGAAGGTTAAAGGCACAGAGGAGATCCCATATTCAATTATTCATCTCTCTTTTTAAAACCTCAAAAATGTTATTTGATTGCTGTCACCACGATTTCATTTTCATAAATGACTTGGGACTTATAGATTTTTATATTTTTATAAATTTTAATCTTTCTCCCTTTGCGAAACGTAAAATAGTAAGTTACAATAACTTTTTTATTGCTTAAATATATATTTTTTATTTTTTCTTATATTGCCAACTTTTTAAAAATAGTATAGTAGTTATTCAAATTTTTTCTATAATAACCCCAGGATAGTTTATTTCACTTTCATAGTAACTTGCCTAGCTTTTAATGTTATCATACAGTAATGAGAGAGAGAGAGAGAGAGAGAGAGAGAGAGAGAGAGAGAGAGAGAGAGAGAGAGAGAGAGGTCATATGGCATATCCCTACTGGTGCAGTCAGTATTCAAATGGCTTTTTGTTCCCTTCCCACATAAATTCAGCTTTTTATATCTTTTGAGAACCCTATTGTTCATTACTTGCTAAAGATAAGAGAGAGAGAAGAATCAGAGAGAGAGAGAGAGAGAGAGAGAGAGAGAGAGAGAGAGAGAGAGATCGAGGATATGCTTTCAGACTTTGATGATCTTGAAACAGTCACAAAGGAAGTCTTGTCCTCTTTTTCTTCCTTTGTGAAAATAATAAAGGGAAATCACGTCATTCTCACCAGATGGCTCAGTGTGTTTGCTCAGTTGGCCAAAGACTCCTATACCTTATTTGGAAAGTACTAATACTATATACATACGTAATGCATACATCCCTATTCACTGCTCATTTCTTAGCTTATTATATTTTTAATATCTACAGATTTCGTTTTTCTGCTGGGCTGTTTTTAATTATTCATGTATGACTTATTTTTCATATTCTTTTGCATGCTTGCAATGATTAGTCTGTATAAAATGGACTAATAACAGATGTACAGGTATGCATTAAGCACAGATACAAATGAATAAAAGACCCCACCTGTTTATTTCATGAAAACTTCAGGAAATTTCTGGAGTTTTATTTTGGAACTTGTTTATGTAATCTAAAAATAAATCTTTTTTTTAAACTGTAGATATCTTTGCTATGGATTATTTTATTCAAACGATATCTGAGAAGTAATCAGAAGAGTCTGTAAATAACAAATTAATTGATGGGGCTTTTAGTTTTCAAAAAACAGATGAAATTGACAATATTCTTTTAAAACATTGAACAACAAAACAACCCCGAAAACACAAAGACAAAGTTGGCAATAGTCTTTTGAAGAATGCAGTAAAGAACCGAAATGCAAACGATAAGGTGACGATATTCTTTTTAGAATGTTGCAAATTACAATATCTCAGTGCTTTTGTTAGATTCACGAATTTCTTCAAAGAATATAAAAATTTAGAGTTCTGTAAAAAAAGATCTTCTGAGCAGTTGCCTTTCAGTTCGTTTGCTACTTCACTGAGAAAAGTTTTGGAATGATTCCCGAAATATGCAAACAATAACAACTTACAAAACCTGTGTGCTGTTATTAGATATATTCTTTCCCTAGAGAGAGAGAGAGAGAGAGAGAGAGAGAGAGAGATTCTCTCGAGAGACCCACTGCTAATTTGTTACATCATCATTCAACTTTAGCTGCGAATTTGCAAGAAAACTTCTGTAAGTCATTGATGAATAGTTAAAACAAAACTTTTATTTTTTAAACAAAGACGACAGCAATTTCCTCCAGATTCTTTCTCTAAAATGTTCGACAAAGTCACCAATGCCTCTGTTGATCACTCCAAGGCGTCACCAAGATTACATTGGTTCACTCACCAAAGACAGACGTTAACTAAACCATTAAGGAATTCACTAACAAAGACTATTTGAATCATTTTAAATGACTCTTCAAACATCCGGACCTGTCATCAAAGATGACTAACCTGATTTTGCCCTCCCCTTCTGATGAAGTTTACTGGATTAATTAATAATTGCACTGGCTAGACTTTTGTAAAACACACTAACTCACTAACTGGTCCTGAAGGGAAGAAAACAAAGAAAAATGTCAAATACAGAAAAGTTTCTAAATGAACCAAGAATCCTCACTTACATGAATGCACAATCACTCACTCACTCACTTCAGGAGTGCTCTGGCAGTCTTGTATGACTAATTAAGATAGACGTAGGAGAAAACGTAATAAAAGAACAAAATATCGTTTTCTCACTATGACATATGCGTCACCTTACATTCCCACTTAATCTCTCAAGTCGGTATCGAGTGAAATGACTTTCCCCGCCAGGGGCTTATACCCTGAATCCGACCTTGACAAAGCAAACACACATCGAATGCATCAATAAAGCTTCATCTTTCAATATAACTTCAGGCCTCAAGAGCGTCAAAACTCTCTGAGGCTTAGGTCCCTAATGCCCCCGATTTTGTTTAGAACTTTCCAGCCTATCAGGCGTCCATTTGTCTATTAGTTGGGAATTGTTATTTTAAATTGCTAGTTCGTTTGAACAGAACGTTCTCTGTCGAGGTCAATTTGTAACTAATATTCCTGGCTAAATACATCGAGGGCCAGCGTAATATTTATAAAAATATATATTATATATATATTAGCCATATATACATGTATGATGCCATATAGCAATGATAAATAATTTGCCAAGACCAGGAAGAACATTCTTTGATTATTTAATGTACTTTCGAGTATAAAACCTCATCATCAGGCTGAAAACCCTGGCAAGGATGAGAATCAATGAAATTACAATAAAATGAATTGTCATAATAAAACCTTCAGCAAAAATACTAACCAAATATATAAAACGAACAGTAAATATATACTAAAAAGGGTGTCTGCTGAAATAACCAAAAATTAAAACGAACACAAACATAAAAATATGAAAATAAAAGTAAGGAGAAATGTAAACAAACTTGCCACTCACAAAGTAAAATATTTAACGACCCAATTGTATACCTACTATGAAATTACACGATAGCTAGTTGAGTACCAGACGAGTTGTTGTTCAATTCCGGTTTCATCTTTTTAATAACCAGCGACTCTGAAATCAAAAGCAAAAGGTCCAGTCTATTTGAACAAAAGACAGTACCTCAAAATCCAGGTCAGTGAAAGGATGGTCCTGTGCTAAACTGTGTTCCCTAATGGCAGAGAAAGGTGGTTTGGAAAGAGAAAACCTAGTTCTAATAGAAGACCTCTGTGTTCCAAAATTCTGTGTCTGAGCAGCGGGAACTGGATCCCGTATCGCAGACCACACTGCGAACAAGTGAACAAGTAAACGACACAGGAATTAAGGTCCACAGGCAGATTTGTAGGCTTCTCCTTCAAAAGTGATCTTATAGTAAAAGGATTATTGAAAACAAGCCCAAACTAATTTGAGGAACAATGCCGAAAATATTTCTTGTAACTTTTTTCGACCATATAACTACTATGACCAAGTTAGGGCAATTTAATGTACTTTTACATCTTTACTAGCAGTACAGTACACCAGTCTGGGACAAAACTTTTCATTTAGAAAAATTTTCAGAACTTTTTAAAATACAAAAATGGGATATGAGTTTTCAGAAAAAAGGCTAAAGATGGGTGCAGCTAGGGGCCGAAGGGACGCTGCAAACACTCTTATCATTTTTTCTTATTTAAATTAGGTTCAGAATAGGCCACTGGGTAGGTTGGTCAGTTGCGAGATTTAGCTTGTATGTCACAGATGTCTTATAAATGCAATATAACCTTTCAAATTTTCTCAACTACTACAACACATAATGGCACACTCACCAATACTTAGCTGCAAACGGGCATCAGTGAAATGCTTCTTTTAGGGAAAACATCAGGGAATTCTTTCGGAAAGAGTTAGATAGCAAATCAATTCCTCGTCAAAGGTAGGCTTTCATGGGCGTCGTTCCTCAAACCAATTTCCTCAGGAGCGCCCTTCCCCCATTCCCAAAGTAGGAAGCGAGGTCTGAGGGCTGACAAAGAACATAAGAACATCTCGTTTGAACATCTTGTTTGAAGTTACAGCCACGAGGAGAAGGAATTGGGGTGTTTGAGGGCCCAACCTCTTTTCCGGTAAATCGAGGGGCCCATCAGGTTAGTCTTACCTGAGTAGACAGGGCGAACCGAGATTGAATTTTGATGCTTGAAGGCATTTGCTTTTCCTGACGGTGATTGGAGGCAGGAGGAGGTCTTGGAGGGTACACTGTATGAAGTAGAAATAGTGCTAGGGGAATTTTTCAGTCTGCTGATTTGATAATCATTGCAGTTTCATTGGTGTGCATATGTATGTATGTGTACATGAGACTTGTTTTAATCCGAAAAGAAAAGAATATAGACAGTTCTGAATTGAGTTCTGTGCATCCTCCGATTTTGTCCAGCTAATTCAGGAACCGACGCATATTTCTGGAAACGGATTAGACCTGATATTCGCAGATGTTCCAGCTGGCGTCAAGTCCATGGTCTGTGAATGTATAGGCACTTCTGATCAATGCGCCATTGGGATGGACATATCTGTTAGTTAGCATAGTTCTAATGCTGCCATTCGAAAAACAGTCTGGCTGACATCTGGAGCCAGTTGGGATAGCATTATTGAAGCTTGTCAGACCTACAGTATATCTCTATATTTCGGAGCTCGAGTTATCTGACCTGCACTGCATCATAAATACACCATTTT
>NC_089755.1:6149477-6151977 GCF_040412425.1 Macrobrachium rosenbergii
TTTAGATGAAAGTCATAATGATAATGATACAGTAATAATGATAATAAATTAATTCATTATAAAGCAAATTAATGTTCAAATTTCACCGAAGGGATTTGTAAAACTAATCCAGTCCGAATCGGGTTGCAAGAAGATTCCATTTCCTTCACTGGAGGCTCATTCGTCTGAGCTGTCAATAACAAAAGCGAGAGGTGTCAACTCTTTCCATCTCGATGTCTTTTAGACTTAGGCGCTGGATCAGTGGCTAAACAGCTTGCAAGATCTATCACCGCTTTCTTTGTACATTACTTTTGTTGGCTATTAGAAATAACTGAGACAAGTTAATTGATAGCTATATTATTTATAATTAACATGGTTAGTACAATTTCTACTAAAGGAACTTACTACTGGTTATCAAAAAATAGCTGAGACATCTTCGTTAACTGTCAGCTAGGCCTATATGATTTATAATAAACATTGTTAGTACTGTTTCTTCTAAGGCTACTTAATGCTGGTGTCAGGTGAGGTTAAAGTGATTACGAAGAAGCTAAAATCGTAATTATGAAAGGAAGAAGAAGAATGTACGAATGCAAGAACTATTCAATGAAAATAAACACAACTACTTCGAATTCTATTGTCAAGAGCCTTCGATAATGTTCCTCCCTGACTAAAAAAAAAAAAAAATATTGGACAAAAAATGTTCGTATTATTGACAGATCCATTACCCGACATGTCATGTCAACAACATGATATCATCAACGATTGTTGCTATAACAAGACCTGGCTCATCTCAAACATTTGCTCAACTGAAAGTATTGACATTTACTTACTCAGCTGAATGAATCCTAAATCATTCACGCACATGCGTCTCCTCTCATGACGTGTCGTAAGCATTTCTTTGGTTTATTTTGTTATTGTTTAATATCGAATTTGATAGCTACGAAAGGCGACGTCAGAATTCCAACAACAGAGGAGAAATTATTTTTAAGAAGTGAGGCCTACGGAATGACAGACCTGAAGTAACGCCCTTTTTGCCCAATACCAACTTCGCACTGGACAGAGAGAGAGAGAGAGAGAGAGAGAGAGAGAGAGAGAGAGAGAGAGAGAGAGAGAGAGAGAGAGAGAGAACGAAATGAGCGAAATTTAGAGATAAAAAACGACATTGTTTTAGGAGTTCATACAAATGGAAATGATTGAAAGGCTGTGGCATAAATAGACATGCCATGGGCCTTTTATTCGACTTGGGGTCATATTGAACAGAGGCTGGAATGGACTGAGGAGGGTCACGGGCATAAAATAGCATCATTTCGTTCCGGTTATTTTTTGGTCCTCTTTTCATTGCATTCTGACGTCGATAGCTTCTCTCCAACCCACATCTTCTCATCTCACCCGACCTCACTTCATCTCATCCAACTTTACCTCACCTGACCTCGCCTCAACCCACCCCACCCCACCTCACTTCACCCCACCTCACCTCATTTCACCACCAACTCACTTCACCACCATCACCTCACTTCACTTCACCTCACCTCACCCCACTTCACTCTACCCCACACCACTCCACCTCACCTCACTTCATCCCCATCTCACTTCACCTCACCCCACTTCACTCCACCTCATTTCAACTCGCCTCACCTCACCCCACACTCTACACCATAGCCCCTCTCTCTCTCTCTCTCTCTCTCTCTCTCTCTCTCTCTCACACAGAAACACCCTTTGCGTCTTCCCTTCCCAAATTGCATCTCGTAAATCTGAGAGAACTCTTACTGGGGGTCAGAGAGGCCTGTCTGTCGAAGGCTAATGTTCCTTCGTGTCCTTTAGACTTTGGAGTGAAAACATCACTAAATGTATAATAGATAAACTATTAATAAGGTTCGAGAAAGGCCCCTGCAAGTGAATGACAGGGCAGTTATTCAGGTCGTGAAAGACTGTTTATGCAAACGCCTTTACACTCGGGATCTCACCCCTCCCCTCTCCCCTCCCCATCCCCCTTCCTCATCTCACTCCCCCTTCCCCATCTCCCTCCCCCTTCCCCATCTCCCTCCCCTCCCCTCCCACCCCTTTTCCCCATTCCCCTCACCTCTCCCTCCCCTCCAAAAAAAAACACCTCTATTAGGAAAAGGGGTTAAAAGGTCAGCGGAGTCTCTGAATGAGAGAAAGAGTAAAACTCCAAACGAAGGTCTGGAGGAATGAATTAGCAATGGGGAAAGAGAGAGGGAAAAATAACATCAATAACTAACGAACGAAAACCTTCAAAAGGAATTTTCCAGAATAAAAAAGGCCCCCTCCCCAAAAAAATTATCACTTAATCCTGGAGCAGGTAAGGAAGTATTGAAGTCTTCACTTCAACGAGTAATTAGTACTTTAGTTCAGTTTCATCACTTGACCGAAAATTATAGAATCTTAAAAAAGTTGATGAAACATTTATTACTTGAAAAGGTCAAATGATAAGTGGATTGAAGCTTCGAGAAATTGTGAATTGAAAAATCCTTCATTTACCTATATTGACCGCTCTACCTAG
>NC_089755.1:6154477-6164477 GCF_040412425.1 Macrobrachium rosenbergii
GCTTGCATACCAGCGAATTTTCCCCAACTTCCCGACTCAGCAATGACCCAATGGACAACATTTCATTCGAATTATCCCTTCTGAGTGAATAAGATAGAAATCATCAACACACAATCACGTGTGGAACAGAAATAAATTTCTGACTCACGTCGGGATCAACCAGGTCTCTCAGGTGGAAAGCAAGGGCGTTACCCACTGGGCCACACAAGTCTAAAAGAAGTCGGAACCTGAGAGCAACTGCCAAAAAATTACCTGGGCAAAGCTAACTGCTTGCATACCAGCATTTTCCCCAACTTCCCGACTCAGCAATGACCCAATGGACAACATTTCATTCGAATTATCCCTTCTGAGTGAATAAGATGAAATCATCAACACACAATCACGTGAAACAGAAATAAATTTCTGACTCATGCGATTGTGTGTTGATGATTTCATCTTATTCACCAGAAGGGATAATTGAATGAAATGTTGTCCATTGGGTCATTGCTGAGTCGGGGAAGTTGGGGAAAACTGCTGGTATGCAAGCAGTTAGCTTGCCCAGGTAATTCCTTGCAGTTGCTCTCAGGTTCCGACTTCTTTTAGACTTGTGTGGCCCAGTGGGTAACGCCTTGCTTTCCACCTGAGAGACCTGTCTCGATCCCGACGTGAGTCAGAAATTTATTCCTGTTCCACACGTGATTGTGTGTTGATGATTTCTATCTTATTCACTCAGAAGGGATAATTCGAATGAAATGTTGTCCATTGGGTCATTGCTGAGTCGGGAAGTTGGAATACTCGCTGGTATGCAAGCAGTTAGCTTGCCCAGGTAATTCCTTGGGTGCAGTTGCTCTCAGGTTCCGACTTTTTAGACTTGTGTGGCCCAGTGGGTAACGCCCTTGCTTTCCACCTGAGAGACCTGGTTCGATCCCGACGTGAGTCAGAAATTTATTTCTGTTCCACACGTGATTGTGTGTTGATTTTCATCTTATTCACTCAGAAGGGATAATTCGAATGAAATGTTGTCCATTGGGTCATTGCTGAGTCGGGAAGTTGGGGAAAACTGCTGGTATGCAAGCAGTTAGCTTGCCCAGGTAATTCCTTGCAGTTGCTCTCAGGTTCCGACTTTTTAGACTTGTGTGGCCCAGTGGGTAACGCCCTTGCTTTCCACCTGAGAGACCTGGGTTCGATCCCGACATGAGTCAGAAATTTATTTCTGTTCCACACGTGATTGTGTGTTGATGATTTCATCTTATTCACTCAGAAGGGATAATTCGAATGAAATGTTGTCCATTGGGTCATTGCTGAGTCGGGAAGTTGGGAAAACCATTGGTATGCAAGCAGTTAGCTTGCCCAGGTAATTCCTTGGGTGCAGTTGCTCAGGTTCCGACTTCTTTTAGACTTGTGGCCCAGTGGGTAACGCCCCGCTTTCCACCTGAGAGACCTGGGTTCGATCCCGACGTGAGTCAGAAATTTATTTCTGTTCCACACGTGATTGTGTGTTGATGATTTCTATCTTATTCACTCAGAAGGGATAATTCGAATGAAATGTTGTCCATTGGGTCATTGCTGAGTCAGGAAGTTGGGGAAAACTCGCTGGTATGCAAGCAGTTAGCTTGCCCAGGTAATTCCTTGGGTGCAGTTGCTCTCAGGTTCCGACTTCTTTTAGACTTGTGTGGCCCAGTGGGTAACGCCCTGCTTTCCACCTGAGAGACCTGGGTTCGATCCCGACGTGAGTCAGAAATTTATTTCTGTTCCACACGTGATTGTGTGTTGATGATTTCTATCTTATTCACTCAGAAGGGATAATTCGAATGAAATGTTGTCCATTGGGTCATTGCTGAGTCGGGAAGTTGGGGAAAACTCAGCTGGTATGCAAGCAGTTAGCTTGCCCAGGTAATTCCTTGGGTGCAGTTGCTCTCAGGTTCCGACTTCTTTTAGACTTGTGTGGCCCAGTGGGTAACGCCCTTGCTTTCCACCTGAGAGACCTGGGTTCGATCCCGACGTGAGTCAGAAATTTACTTCTGTTCCACACGTGATTGTGTGTTGATGATTTCTATCTTATTCACTCAGAAGGGATAATTCAATGAAATGTTGTCCATTGGGTCATTGCTGAGTCAGGAAGTTGGGGAAAACTCGCTGGTATGCAAGCAGTTAGCTTGCCCAGGTAATTCCTTGGGTGCAGTTGCTCTCAGGTTCCGACTTCTTTTAGACTTGTGTGGCCCAGTGGGTAACGCCCTTGCTTTCCACCTGAGAGACCTGGGTTCGATCCCGACGTGAGTCAGAAATTTATTTCTGTTCCACACGTGATTGTGTGTTGATGATTTCTATATATATATATATATATATATATACATATATATATATATATATATATATATATATATATATATATATATATATATATATATATATATATATATACACACACTAGTGTTATAACTACTGAGGTCGTCAATAAATAGAGGAGCATATACTATATATAAATATATATATATATATATATATATATATATATATATATATATATATATATATATATATATATATATATATATATATATATGTATATATATATATATGTATATATATATATATGTATATATATATATATATATATATATATATATATGTATATGTATATATATATATATATATATATATATATATATATATATATATATATATATATATATATATATATATATATATATATATTTCAGTATCTACTGACCAATGTTACCAGATATACACATTTAATCTGAAGATCTGCAATGACTTTATAATTTACAAATCTCTACAAACCTTTCGGACCCGCATACAAGCCTCGAATCCAGACGGGAGTAATTATTCTTCTCCTTGGCGCGATTCGAACCCGCTTACATCAGTGAGGGTTTTAGCGAATAGGAAACTTTTAAATTTGAACATCTAATTTTATATGACCAACCTTCTCTCGAGCCTACTGGAAAATTTCAGGGGAAATTGAGTTGAAAGATTGGGAAAAAAAGCACAGTAAGTCAGTAGCAAGAAATAAATACACAGTAGGGAAAAGATATTATTTTCCTCTCTAACTAACAAAAAAAAAAAAAAAAAAAAAATGAGAGGTCCCAGGCAAAGAGGCGAGGAAACATACCAGATCGAGCAGGAGGAGGAAGGGAAGACTCAGTCTTTTAAAGATGCCACCTAGGGAGCCGCTACTCGCCCCCCCCCCCAACAAACAGGAGCTTTCGTGAATGGTCGCCAGGGTTTACAAGCGAGTTTTTTTCTTTTTTTTAGCTGATAGGTAAGATGAGCGAAAGAAGAATGAAGGCAGTTAGCTAGCTAACCATGGTAGGGAATAGTTTAGAAAATTAAGTATTAGTAAGAGTAATGTAAAATGTGGTTTAGCCACAATTTTATTTAGATGAAGGTACAATTATTTTTTACTGTGGCCTTAATATTAGCATATTACAAAAATGATTTTGTACTATGTTAACATAGGGAATTATACAGATTATATATTTCACATTTTACTTCTTAATAGTTTAATTCCATTTTGATAAAGTTGCATTTTTTCTTATTTTAACCTTAATATTAACTGTTATGATAATGATTATGCAATATATTTACAGATTAGATTCTGTAAATTACGTTTTTTCACAAGACATTTCTTAACAGTATAATGGTTGAGGTTGATGGCGATGAATATTTGAAGAGACTCTTCTCCACCACCTGTGGTCTGTGTTGCTTGGACAGTTTCTCTCTTCTGCTTCCGTTTCCTCCGTTAATCCTCCACTGTACTGGACTAGTTTACTCCATATTTTGGTTGCCAATCTATACATTCTCTGATTAATTGGTTCTACTTTGTATTTTTGTTGTATTTGTACTATATTCAGATCATCATCTTCTTGATTGTTTCTCACTGCGGACCTCAGTATCTTATTTCGGAATTTTTGTAATACCCTTATATTGGAAGTCGATGCTAAACAAGTGGGTATTGGTGGATATTCCATTATTGGTCTTATTAGACCTTTATAGAAATGGATTTTAATATTTGTGTTGATATTCCTAAACTTTTTTAGCTTTGTATTTTGTGTTCTTGCTATTCTTAGTCTTTCTCTTACATATCTTGATATTCCTCTTTGTCCGAATTGCATTCTTAGTATTCTTGTGCTTTTAGTAAAATTCAAAGGTTGTTGATCTAACATTATTTGTGCAGGTTTGTATGCAGATACTGATACTAGTTGGAATTTAGATTTATTTGTTTTTATCTTCCACTTCTTTTCAAATTGATTTATTCTTTCAATTTGGTCTATTGTTTTTTGTGCTATTTGTCTTTTCGAAGTTGGGTCCCTTCTTCTTGTACGTTTTTCTGTGTGTATAACTGTTTGAGTTATATCATCTGCAAAGCAGACATCAGTACAGTGCTCTGGTGGTGAAGTCACATCTGATGTATATTTAATGTTGGACTTAGTACAGATCCTTGTAGTACTCCACCTAGTGACGGGAATGGATTCCTATGTAATTCTGTGACTTAATTGCTGCTGTTCGATCTTTAATGAAGTTGCATAATATTTTCTCAAAAATGCCTGGAAGGTTGAGATGTAATATTTTGTTTTGAAGTACTTGTATCCATACTTTGTCAAATGCCTTGGCTATATCTCTACTTACTAGGTTGTTCAACAGGTACTTTCTTCTTTGTGATAATGCAATGCTTTCATATATTGTTGCTAGTGCAATTTGGGTCCCTCTTCCTTTTCTAAATCCATACTGATTTTTACTGTGTAACTGATTACCTTCTAGGAACAATACTAATCTCTTGTTAATTATTTTTCCCAATATTTTACCAGGTACTTCCAGCAATGATATTGGTCTGTAATTCTCTAACTAACAGGTATCTCTTCCTGGTTTGGGTATCAAAATCATTATTGCATTCTCGAAAATAATTGAAAAATATCCCACTGAGAGAGTCCAATGTATATCTCTTAATTTTTCAAATGCAATTTCTGGCAAATTTTTATTTATAACCTAGTTAATTCAACTTCTTCCTGGTGCCTTGTGTTTAAAATTTTTAATTACTGTTTTGATTTCCCATAACTCTATTTTTCCTTGTTAGTGGACAGTCTTCATTAAGTCTGCTAATATCTGCTGCATGATGCGGATTTGTTCTGTGTCTATGTTGTTCATTGAATTCATTAACTACTGCCTTATGTTGGTTGTCGAAATTTTGGTTATCCTCCTGCGTTATTTGGAATATTTCCTGCCAGTAGGCCTTGTCCAATACTTCTTTCTCTTGGTCGTCATATATTTTTTTTATTCCTGTGCTTTATATATGGAGATGTATTAGTTTTGCTTCCCATCAGTCTTGAAACGGAGCTTCAAAATTGGTTTGGATTATTGTACTGTATTTTTAATTAGGTCTTCCCAATTTTTATGATATAATCTTGAGTTTTATTGTGCTAACTGTTCTTGTAGTGATGCATATCTTCTCATTAATGTGTTGTTCCTACCTGATATAATTGTATTTTGATTGTTGTTGTAGTGCCACTGTAGTAGTTTAAACTTTGTGGAAGTGTGGTGTATTTAGTTATGAGAATATGATTTTTTATAGCTTCCTCTATATCCTTGTACCGTTTTTCAAGTTCTTCGTCTACTGTTTCTTTTGTTATTTCTATGTCATTTAAATTTCTTGTTGGTTGCCTACTCATTTTTCCTTCTATTTCATCTTTGAAGCTTTCCCAACTCGCTCTTTTTACATTTGGTTTTTCTAAGGATGGAATCATTAATGGATTTGTTGATAATGTAATTATTATTGGAATATGATCGGAGGAGGTTGCTGGTCCTTTTGTAATGGCAATATTGAGGTGAATTTTTTATTTCCTAATATTATATTTGGCTTTCCTTTTCTGTTATTTGCCAAGAAAGTATCAAAATCAGGTCCTTAATGTATGATATGCTTTTTATCTATTAATCTGACTATTTCTTTACCTCTGTAATTAGATTGCCTATATCCAAATAGTTGGTGTCTGGCATTTAGATCCGCAATGAGATATGTTGGTTCTTTCCTGTTAATTAACTACATTACATCTGGAAGTGGGAAATAATGTCTCCTTGGCGGCTTGTAAGCTGTAGCTATCACTATTTGTCCTTTGTTAGTTTGAATTTGGACTGCTAAAAAGTCGTCTTGGAAGTCGTCTATTATTTTGTATCTAATATTATTCTTGATGATTGCTGCTGCTATTCCTTCAAAGGGTTCATCAGCACAGTTTTGCATGTAGGTATTGTACCCAAACATTTTCATAGTTCATTTCGTTTCATCCCATGCTCATTGGCTAACATTATGTCAGGGTATTCTCTTCTATATATGTTATATAATTCAAATTTCTCTGTTTTCCAGATTTCACGCTATGTTGAATTATTTTGATTCTTCGCAGAGTTGAATCCATTCGAGTTACAGTGATCTAATATTTATGTGTTATTTTTCTTTCATATCTCTATTTTTTCTGGTATTCCTGGCTACTAGCGTAGTATCCTTTGATGCTGGAGTTAATCCTTGTGGATTCTGCAAAAGGGAGAACTGGAGAAATCTGAGAAGCTTTGTAGTGAGGCTTCTATTTCTTCTGTTAATTGATGCTGTGTTGCTTGTAAATTACTTATACGTCCTGAGGGAGGACTTGGTGAGTCTGAGTCCGAATTAGGCTCATTTCCGGGTATAAAGTCTTCATCTGACGAGTCGCCTTCTGAACTTGGTGCTGAGTTTTCTTCATATTGTGTGCAATCTTGCATATCCTGGGTTGTTTGAAATTCTTCTGCTTTGTTAGTATGGTTCTCTTGTCTTTTATTCCTTTTCATGCACTTGCTATCATGTTTATCGTTTCTTCAGAGAAATGTATTGTTGGTAAATTGTTATCTGCCAATATGCTGTTTATTGCTGAGGGGTAGAATCCTTCTTGACGCAGCCCCAGTTTTATTCCTAAATTTGTTGTTATCGCAATTCTTGTCTCTTCTTGTATACTGCCTATATTGTTTTGGACGTTATTTGCATTAGCCTGGCAATTCCCTGGACTAGTGGCTGTTACTCTACCGTAACTTCTTGTACCGTTGTTGGCAAGGTCTATAGAATACAAGGTCTCTCCACGCGCAGTTTAAGTCGGATTAAAAGCCGATCTGCCATATGTCGCTATAAATTAGTGACGTCACGCAGTACAGTACTCCAGGGTAGGGCCTTTTTGGGCACTAGATGTAAATTTACATTAGAATTCTCTGTTAACTGCGTTAAATGGGTGGTTGGGGGTAAATAAGAATACAAGACATGGTTAATACTAGATTTGTAAAGATTCAGTTGCTTGTTTATTATTGGATTATACAATATATACAATTTTTGACTATCGGAATACATATTTACAAGAAATTATACAAGACCTGGTCTATGATGATATACTAAGAATGCAAAATTATATATATATATATATATATATATATATATATATATATATATATATATATATATATATAAATATGCAAAATTATATATATATATATATATATATATATATATATATATATATATATATATATATATATATATATATATATATATATATATATATATATATATACATATATATATATATATATATATATATATATATATATATATATATATATATATATATATATATATATACATATATATATATATATATATATATATATATATATATATATATATATATATATATATACATATATATATATACATATATATATATATATATATATATATATATATATATATATATATATATATATAATGTATTAAAGAACTATTTTCTTCAGCTTTTTTTTCAACTTTACTTTGAGAAATTATTGACCTATTTAATATCCTAAATCCTGAAAAATGCTCGACACCGAACAAAATATGATACAACTTCCTCAGGCAATGCTACATGTTTCTTTATATCTGTTGATAGGCTTTTTATCGCACCCTTACCCACTTTCAGGTCTTTTTTTCGCCGTTGTGGCACTAAACATTTTCTCCATGGTTTTTTTCAGCAATAAATTCCCTGCTTGGTTTCATCAGACACCCTCCTCCTCTGCTTATTGCTCCAATCCAAGAGGTATCATCCTCTGACACTTTCGACCCTAAGTTCGGGTATTGTGGAAACTTCTTTGCAATGAAACCACCTAAATATTCTAATTCCTCTTCTTCTATTGCAGTTTCTAAGTCGAAGGTGTCCCTAGAATTTCCCGAAATGTTCTTATCCTCATTACCTTCATCAAGATCCGAGTCAGGCAAACAAAACATCGTTGCAGAAAGGGCTAGTTCACTTTGCAGCCACTGTTCATCAGAAGCTGATGATTTCTGCTCATTCAAGCAAGAAAAGGAAGCTGCCGACATGTTGTCTCCGTTAACACTTTCTTCTATGTTGTCGTTCGAACCCATGAGAGAAGTCTCTCTCTGTGCCCATTAAGTGACATCTTATTCTGTGCTTTACTGCTACAGGTGACGGATGCTGGTAACATGCTCCCATTTGTCGAAGGCAACCGAAGAAGTTAGTGTTCCAATCCATCTTGGTTTAATCTATACGTCAAGATGTATGATATATATACCAAACTTTTCTGCCATCATTTTGTATAGTTTAGGTAATGATATTGAGGATATCATGATTCCTTTTTGAAACGGGTAAGCCATTTTGCTACCAGTCACTGTCAAATGTTTTGCAGTGTTAACCATTTTGTCTAGCACTGCATTTTGTTCCTCTAAATTTAACCCATAAGCATTGCGTGCCCACTTTTTGTCAGTTGGCACTCGAGAATTGAAGAGATCAAACCATCTGTTTACTAGTGAGTTGAACTGTATAGTTTTCTCCCAGTGTTTCTCCGAAAGCAGTTCTTGTTGTGAGCTAATGGAGAAAGTAGCGCGTGACATCACGAAAACGGCCTGCGCAGAGCGCGGTCAGTTTTGGAACGAAGATGGGTTGACCTTGTATCCTATAGACCTTGGTTGTTGGTAATGGACGTTGCATATCTGTTCGCTCTGGTCTCTTGCATTTTTTTTTTAAATTAGATCCTTTCTCACTGGGCATTTCGCTGCTAAAGTTCTATGTTGCCGATTGCAGTTAACACATTTGTTTGTACTGGTGACCGGAAATTTGGTCCCGGGTCATAAACCGGGTTCGGATTTGTCCGGGACTGGTTTAGAAGTAAAATATTAAAAGACTGAGGCGTCGAGCTTTCTGTCTGTTGTGTAGTGCTTCTTACAATCTCCAGAAGACTTCATGTAATATATATATATATATATATATATATATATATATATATATATATATATATATATATATATATATTAAAGTCAGTGGAGGTGGTCAGAAGCATCACACAGCCTTTGTAATGCCGTGTTGATATTTACCAGTTTATTATTTTTGTTTTTTATTTACGAATATGTTGTCCGAAACCGTTCGATTTTGCGTACGAAATCAACTGAACAGGAGAGAGAGAGAGAGAGAGAGAGAGAGAGAGAGAGAGAGAGAGAGAGAGAGAGATTTATAGTATTAACGACCATAAAACGGCTCAAGGGCCACTCTGAAAAACGCATAGTTTTCCTCCCTGACATTGCAAAGGTTCACTCTCCCTTTTACGACCCAAATTCCTTCTGGTTCATTTCCCTTGATGTCTAAAATCACGATGCAGCCCTGGAGAGCCATCACGCCTGCAGAAGGGCGTCGCTTAACACTACCTGCCGCTTAAATATGATTTTATTAACTTGGGAAACTGCTTCGAAGCCCCGGTTATAGTCTACGGCAAATGGCATTTACGCAGTATACGAATCGCGTGGCAAAGGTAGCCTTGTACGATAGTGGATTTTAATTCTATTGCCTCCATTCCCCGGCTGCTCCATTACTGAATGGGGATTGAAGCGTCCCTTTAAAAATGGAGTCCTTTAGATAAATGAGGATTTTTTTATCCCAGATTGAGTTGGGTCTGAGTTGTAGCTTATGACGTTAGGTCTAACTGGGTCGACATTTTACTGCAAGCGTCGTTT
>NC_089755.1:6169477-6189477 GCF_040412425.1 Macrobrachium rosenbergii
TCCTGAGGTCCCTCGTTTGCGCAGCGACTCGACGTCACGGTAAGTCCAATTCTTGTTGAAGCTTTGTCGATTGACTAGTACTTCTGTATTTCACTTTTCTTTGTTTTCTTCCTTCAGCCACCACTTATGGTATATGTGTTTACGAAGTCTAGATTAAGCCAAATTATTATATTGTTAGCTTTAACCCCGTTATTCCAGTAAAATACCTAGGTTAGGGTAAGCAAAACAGTTTTAAGTCTCGATGCTTTTGTATGCCTCGCGTTCGATGTTGGGAAGAACCGTTGCGTTTGAAATCTAAAATTCATCTCAAATATTCTTGTTAAGGTTAATTACCCTTGACTGGCGACCTTTGGCTAATTAACGACTGTCTTTGAGGTTAACTTTTGGCTTCAAGTGGCAGGTTACGCGTATTCTTGGTCTGCAGGGCCGTAAAAATTACGTAAATTGAATAATAAGTGATCAGCCGAGACCATACACGTAACAATATATATATATATATATATATATATATATATATATATATATATATATATATATATATATATATATATATATATATATATATATATATATATATATATATATATATATATATATATATATTATAAATATTTGCTGTTCGACTTCTCTCTTGCCTCTTCGTAGAAAAGAATTAATTTTTATTTAAAGCTAGGAAGGATATAGATTTCTCGCATGAGAAAAAGGCGAGCAGGAAGCAGTTGTTTTCAAACTAAACTCGCTAACCGTCCAAGGGTGGGAATTTTAAAATCATAGGAGTCATAGAGGGGATACAGATTTATTAGGCTAGACCTTAGCTATATTTTTCTTAAAACCCACATTTCAGCGACCTTTGTACTGGCGAGTCTATTGTCATTTCAGGGCAAACCCTGGGTAGGAAGAGTTTTGAAGCAAGCAGCCAGAAGCTGTCCAAGCCTCAACAGACTCTCAGCAGATATTCTCAGAGCAGGGTGTGTAAGCCCTCTCTCTCTCTGAGCTCGTGTTGTCTCTCCCCTTGTTCAACACGAGGGAGAAAGTTGTCATTCCAAAAGGACCAAGGAATCTTATGCAACTGATCGCTGCATTAGTTCACCCAGCAGCAAGTCTGATTGTGACAATTACTCCCAGTTCTCTTTCCCTTCAACTGAAACTCTCATTTTTCCTTGTTCAAATTTTCCTCTCTTAAACAGTCACTGACTGAGGAATCCTAGGAAAACATATCCCATTTATGAAGCCATATATTAAGCACAATTACTGTTTTCTAGTGAAATCATACAACTTATCCTCCATGGTGTTAAAAGTACTATTCTTGATGTAAGATTCGTCCCTTTTGATTAAGTAATGACGAGTGAGTTTCTATGGTACAAGATTGTTGTCTGGGTACGTCTTTTCCAGAAGTGTGTACACCTTGGGCCTGAACAAAATCCTCTTGGTTGGAAAAGAATCCGTAACGCCAGTGTTAAGAAGTCTCATTTCGACGTTCATTGCATTCCACTGCCTTATAAAAGCTTTCTTTGTAGAAGTGAGGTATTTGTCTTAATTAGGGCTAATACTTTGAGCTGCTGTTAGCTCCTGTAAGTAATCCATTTCATTTTATTTTACTTTTGGTGAAACTAACTTTCCAGTAAATTTGCTGAATAAATTCATGTTGTTATGAAATAAACCTCTATTCTTTGTTAAACTAGTTTTCAGTTGGCGACCTGATCTATTCAGGATCTGTTCTTTAGCGTTTAATTTTAGCCTTAGATGACAGAATTACGTGGGTCTTTGTAAAGCAAGGCGATATAAATACAACTAACTAACCAATTAGCAGAATGACCCACGTAACAGTGAATATATATATATATATATATATATATATATATATATATATATATATATGTGTGTGTGTGTGTGTGTGTGTGTGTGTGTGTGTGTGTGTGTGTGTGTGTGTATATTCAAATCTTACGTAACCTCCAGATACAATTTTGGACAGTAAGTGATTTTCACATACCTGCAGAATAGCTATTAAAATGAAGGTTCTATCCCCCGGGCATACAAATTTCCGACCAAGAACAAGTCATCCTGGAGGACAGAAATCTTTGATGGCCTTTGTAATTCCTCATCAGCGCTCAGCTTTGAGGTACAGAGAGAGAGAGAGAGAGAGGAGGCAATCTGAATATTACGCAATAACTACATTTGGGAGATGCTAAGGAAACTACAGCTACAAAGGACGAAGAGACTACGTATTTTGCTTCGCTCGAAGTCTAGAGAAGAAGAAGAAGAAGGGTCTTGAGGTGGCCATCACCTATTAAAAACTTATGTATAGTTTTAATTAACTTTAGCTAAGAACCACTCTGTGGTTTTTATTTTACTTTTAGCTTAACCATTGTTATATTACAAAACTAAATTTCTTATTATAATTATTAGCTTATTTTAGCATGCTTTTTAATATTGCAAAAATAAATTTTATATAACCCTGGTGATGGGAAAGGATCCCGAAACGCTGGTGTAAATAAAAAGGAGAAATGATTTCTGGTCCTCTCGCTGTCTTATCTATTATTCGACACCAGAATCAAACGTCTGTAGAATTTGCGCTGAACATTTTCTCGAAGTATGGGAATGGGAATCAGTTTTTGGGAAGAATAAAGGACCCCCTCTGAGGTGTTCATGGAATTAGACATTTGAGGGCAAATGAATGATCACACAGAGAGGGAACACGACGACTGTATACAGTAACAACCCAGATGCGGAAAGAGGAAATAACTTGGATTTGTAACGCGAGAATTCAGGACTGAAAACGCCATGTTGTACATAATTATCTTTAACAATGAAACAGTGACAGATAACATCATATTTTTCAAAGAGTTTCATCGCAGCATATTCACAGACATTCATATCAAATGGTACCTAAATAATGGTCATTATTCTTATCACATCAATTTGCATATTATATACTTGTAGCCTAATTTTGAAGGAGGCTTCATTTGAGCAAACAAAGATAAGCAAAGCGTCTCAGCGAACAGGGAAACAACATCCACACGCACAAAGGAACATTAGGTTGAATCTGTTTAGAAAAACCAAGCGCATTTATTTCACAAACTATTCACATTCAGTTCGATAGATATTCCACAAATGTCAAGGGAAAATAACGCATAAGTTTCAGCAAAATGGAAAACCGAAACAAAAATGTAAAACTTTACGCAAAATGGGAAAATAACTCTTAACTTCTGAAAACACAAAATTACATTTCAGTTGCAAAGAAGCAAGGATAAACATAATTGTCCGGGCTGGCTGAAATTTTAATATGTTCGCCAGCATAATTTTGTAAGAGACAAACGTAGAAATATTATATATTTTCTGGCTTATACACTGTGGTTTGATTTGTTCTGTACGTGTGTTTGTATTTATATATATATATATATATATATATATATATATATATATATATATATATATATATATATATATATATATATAATTTAATATGTATATATAATATATTGAAAAGTATAAATATATATTAAATATTATATATATATATATATATATATATATATATATATATATATATATATATATATATATATATATATATATATATATATATATATATATATATATATATATCACATAAATAAACACATATACATGACAAACACAAAACAGTCTATAAGCTAGAAAATATATATATACTAATGTGTGTATATATATATATATATATATATATATATATATATATATATATATATATATATATATATATATATTTCTAGCTTATGTATATATATGTGTGTGTGTATGTGCGTATATATATGTATATAATGTATATATATATATATATATATATATATATATATATATATATATATAATGTATATATGTATATATAATATATATATGTATGTATATATATGTATATATATTGTTACAGTGATCAAGCTCCTGATTATTACACAAATAGGTCAACAAATCTGTTGTGCAAATGATAATACCAAAAGTTACCTCACATCGACCAGATACTTGAAACCTCGTAACAAAGCTTCGACTGAATCACTAAAGGCACAGTGATCCCACAAACTTACTTATCACTGGAGAAAATCAATGTAACTTTATCAAGTTATGGATGAGGTAACAATTGCTAAGTTATATCCAGATTAATGGAATATGAGTTTCACTTCAACCAGAACTGTAGCTGTCTCTCTGGTTCTATTTTACCTAGATAAGTCTTAGGTGAACAAACAGATACATCACTTACCTTATACACACTCATTAATGTCTGTAAGTACTGGTATTCAAAATGAAACGCTATGTTTTAAAAACTTTAAACAAACAAGTTTATTTCTAAGTTCAAAAAGTTATATGTAAGTTTACAATCTCAAAAGATTTACCTTTAATTGACAACAGTGTAAAACTTAAGTATCTTTTAATCAAGTTTAATTCACAAAACTTTGCTTTATCAAGAAAACAATCTGATTATGTAAGAATCAAACTATTAACTATCACTTAAGTGCCAAGCTTTTACCTGTTTCAACAATTACAAACAGTCCCCAAAATATTACTGATTGAAATCCACATAACATTCTCCAAAAATCTCTATAACAGGTAGGCACTAACAAAATGCTAAGAAATCACCAGCAAAACACGGCAACAATAAAATCACAATAATATGACAGCACAGACATATAAGAATGCGATATGCAAAAATGAAAACACCACAATCACCAATAATGTGTTTAAAAATTACATCAATCTTTTATATAACTTTCCTTATAAAAAGAAAAGTAAGCCTCACGTCTTTCTAAGACCCATTCAAACACAACAATTCTCTTTTACCAAGAACATTAACAAAACTCAATATTCACCACATTACCTTTAGTAAACATTACACCAATATATATCTCCTCTTCAACACTTGTACACAAAATTAATTCCTGAACCCTTCTACAAAATTAACACACTCCTGGGGCGAGTTTAACAGAGCTTTTACAATGGATATTTTCCTGCCATTCCCGTTATAATTATCGGGACTATCGAGAGAGAGAGAGGGAGAGAGAGAGAGGTCTGGTTCTGCCTCTAATGACCTTTGCCAGTAGACTGATCTGTCTCTAAGAAGACACTGGATTTAAGTCTCCTACGCTGAGAATACACATAGGGTGTTCACACAGAATACACATGTATGAATACACATACACACATGTATACAAGTATACTTGTACACACGATCGCTTCGAAGCAAACTGGTGTTATGCTATGATTGACACTTCCTGGCCAGGGATACAAAAATCTTTTGTCAACCTGAGTAGCTGGGCAAATACTAGATATGAAACAACAGCACTTATTGGCTATTTCTCTATTCTCTTCCTTACAATTACGAATAGAACAGGCATAGGCAGAGTTAATAATGACGTAATAAGCACACAGTGATAAAAACATAACAGTTTAACTCCCCGACTGGGTGACAGTTCGTCAGATAAGAAAGTGGATGTTTTTCCCCAAAGTACCTGAATAAACAGAGAAGTGAACCCTTTTCTCTCTCTCTCGGCAGACAGGAAGAAGCGACCAAATAAGTTTTTCAAAATACAATTTTAAAAGATTAAACAAAAGGGGAAAAATATCCCACAGAATCATAAGTTTATATAACACACAACATATCTGTAAGAAAAGACATTTTAAAATCACGTCTTCACAACAAATGACGAATCTTGCAAGCAAAAAAATCAAAAATTTTCACAGAGACATTACAAACAATTACAAAATGGTTATAAATATTATATCACCTTATAATAATATATATATATATATATATATATATATATATATATATATATATATATATATATATATATATATATATTATAAAAGACACACATATATACACAACAAATACAAAACAGTCTATAAGCTATAAAATATATATATACTGTATATGTGTGTATATATATGTATATGTGTATATATATATATATAATACATATATGTATATATGTACAGTATATATATAATATATATATGATATATATATGTCTATATGTATATATATATATATATATATATATATATATATATATATATATATATATATATATATATATATTCTAAAAACCTCGAATGAATTGCAAAAGACCTGAAACGCCCCAATCTCGTGCTGCTTGGAGATGCAACTTTGCTTTGGAAACGGTGATTCCTTCAATCATAAACTTCAAAATCATCTCGACAGTTTAAATGTATATCCTCATGAATATGACATATTCCTTCGCTATAAAACCTAAATACGATCATGAATAACAAAACTATAATGACGATTTTTTTTTTACTCTTTATAAAGTAGTTTTTTTTATTCTGAATTTGGTCTCATTGAAAAAAAAATATATTGGCGTTAATTCCCACGTTCACAGAAACAATAATTTCCTTTTTCATGCGTTTTAATATTGCTTTGAAACATGTGTTTTTGACGTTCAGACTAGTCTAGATTTAATAAACAAGTAGAAAGAATTATCGTAACACCTCAGCTAACAGAGAGAGAGAGAGAGAGAGAGAGAGAGAGAGAGAGAGAGAGAGAGAGAGAGAGAGAGAGAGAGAGAGGGTCAAGTAGAAATATTTATCTAAGTTCCAGCACATATCAAAATTACTTTTTTCCCCTGACACATAAATTTCAGTTCACATATTTCAGAAAGCGTTCCTCAGTTAAAGAGTCAGAGAGAGAGAGAGAGAGAGAGAGAGAGAGAGAGAGAGAGAGAGAGATGTCTCAAGGGCACTCCATATTCAAGTGGCCCTTTGTCTCCCCGGAGGCACAGATAAATTCGGCATTTACCTATCTCGGAAGGAAATATTTTTCGATCATAACAGAAAGGTCTCAAGGAAGAGCTTCAAAGACAAACGAGATCCTCTCTCTCTCTCTCTCTCTCTCTCTCTCTCTCTCTTTGACTCCTTATCCTCACTAACAAAGGATGAAAATCTTTGGGACTCGTAAATTTCAAAATCCTTTCGACTTTTTCGTATGTTTCCACACCCTCATTTCGTACGTGTTGAATACATAAATAAAGGTTCAGATATCAGTGAATATATGTTTTAAAGGAGCCATGTATGTATGTATGTATGTATGTATGTATGTAGTGAAACTGCCATATTGTAGAGGTAATAAAACAACAACACAAGAATACAATAGTTCCCAGAAAGGTTGGTGTAAATTGTTCCTTTACTTTTGCAATGAATGAAAGTTAAATTAATATAATATACGAAAGAAATGGCAAATGAAAAAAGTGGTGGATTGTATAAATGTTTCTCTCACCGAAAGAAAAAGCAAATCTCCAAATGCACTTCCTCACTACCGATAATATTATGTTCCCATTTCAGAGAGATTTGGGGCAGCTCCTCCGTCTCCCACTCCTGAACACTTCCCGGGAGTAAATACTCGTCTCCCCTTATTATTATTATTATTATTATTATTATTATTATTATTATTATTATTATTATTATTATTATGCAGAAGATGAACCCTGTCCATTGGGAACAAGCCCACAGGAGCCACTGATTTAAAATTGAAGCTTTCAAAGAATATTATCATTATTTATTTATTATTATTATTATTTTTTTTTTTTTTTGGTCTGTCACAGTCGTCGTATTCGACTGGGTGGTTTTTATATTGTGGGGTTCCGGTTGCATCCTGCCTCCTTAGGAGTCCATCACTTTTCTCACTATTTGCGCTGTTTCTAGTAGCACACTCTTCTGCATGAGTCCTGGAGCTACTTGTATGGCCTAGTGGGCAGGGCCCTTGCCTTTCAATTGAAAGACCTGGGTTCGATCCTGATGTGAGTCAGAAATTTATTTCTGTTCCACACGTGATTGTGTGTTGATTTATATATATATATATATATATATATATATATATAATATATATATATATATATATATATATATATATATATATATATATATATATATATATATATATATATATATATATATATATATATATACATATATATGTATGAAACACAATGTCTGAATACAACATTATTCCCATCTAAAAGGAAATGACTCAAGTGTCTAATAAAGAAAAGGCGCCAACCAAAAACCTGAATATGCTTTTAATATCTGAAATGACCCTGATTATAACTACATTATTCCCTATTGAAAACCTCAAAGACATTTCCCCTCAGCATTTCAAAGACCACATGAACCACATGGATGATTCCACATATGAGGCCTCATGAGCATCGACAGGTCCAATTTTCAAGTCTAGATTATTTTCACAGCTGCCGAGAACGTCATTACAAAATAGTTGCACTGCTGGAAGAATTTCACCTTCCCATAAAATCTGTCTAAAACACGAGGCCGAAAATGGAACATAGAATAATATCTCATATAATAATATATCATATAATAATATATCATTTCATGATATTTCATCAGCAATTAGGTGTGGTTGACTGATTGTGGCTACTAAACCTGGCGTCGCAACATCTAGGTTATTGACGCCCCAATGAATTAAAATAGAAGAAAATAAATTTCAAAAAGGAGTTTTATATGAGAAATATCTAAAATAAAATTTAATGAGCTTTGTGTATTAACGTGACTGGAAGCGAGTTCCAGGATAATAATCCCTTCAAAATGATTTAGGACTCTTCATGGAGAATCGGGTTTCATCATATTCATGTAATTAGGACGTAATAATGTTTAAGTACATGTAATTCATTACGCGGGACTGTAATACTGTAATATCACCATTGTAGCTGTATTTCATGCAAGGTTGCTGTCATTTTTAATATTTGTTTTTACTAATCTCCATATAATTACTGTCATTACCATTATTAGGAATTCTATTTCTTCTACTTCTTCAGCAACTGTGTAACTTATCAGATGTCGTTTCTCAGACAGAAAATTTATGTAATTTTTGACATTTTTGTAATAATAATAATAATAATAATAATAATAATAATAATAATAATAATAATAATAATAATAATAATAATAATGGAGAAGCAAATCCACAGTTATGTATATGTACAGATATTTAAAGATAAGTCAATATAGATAGCTTTCAGGAACTTGTTTGGTTCCCCTTTTCAAGAGATTGAAAAGGGGAACCGAACAAGTTCCCGAAAGCTATCTATACTGATTTATCTTTAAATATCTGTACATATACATAACTGTGGATTTGCTTCTCCATTATTTTTATTATTATTATTATTATTATTATTATTATTATTATTATTATTATTATTATTATTATTATTATTATTACAAAAATGTAAAAAATTACATAAATTTTGTGTCTGAGAAACGACATCTGATAAGTTACAACGACCGTTATTTTAATGGGCTGTAGTCATGTAATTAGAGCGTAATTATTGTGAGGTTCGTGTAATTCATTACGAATGACTGTGATGTCACCATCGTAGCTGTACTTCCACCAAGGTTGGGGCCGTTTTGAGTTACGAGTAGTGACAAAAATTACACATTTTTTTATTGAAAGGATTAAACTTACATTATTTACAATTAAAATAGTTACAATACAGTATACTACATCAACCCAGTAGACACAGGCAATTCTTTACCTAAGCAGAATCCCTCTCAACTGACAATTTGCACATCTTGCTTTAGACTCAAACACAGTAATTAATATATATACTCTTTTGTGAACATCTGATTTATTCTTTCTTAGTCATTATTTTTTATCGTTTAAAAGCCAGCTATCGTAACCAAATTTGCTCTTGATAAAGGCATCTGTTTCCTCTTTCGTATCACGTTTCTTTTTGCTGACCCGAACAGCTTACACAAATATCCTGCAATTATACAGCGGCACTGTTATGATCCTTGTTTCTCCTATAATTGAAACTGAACATTAATGTATTTTAAAGAAATGTCTATTTATATTAAAAGTATGAAATAGCACACTTTTGAAATACGTCAAGTTGTTTTTATGTGACTAAAAAATATTAAAATTACATCATTTTTGTTTTTAGTAATGGTTTCCACGACCCTCATTCACAGGCTACAGCGACCCTCATAGGTTCTTATGTTTCAAAATACAATTCGGGTCAAGTTTAACGAATATGTAAAGGCCATTTCTGAGCCTATACTTGATTTAAGTCTCTGTTTTATGAACAGAAGTTTGATCTCGCTTATCCCGAGACATTATGTGTAACGTGAGCCGATATCATAAGTTATATCTTTCCTAACTAAAATCTGAGGACTACTGGAATGAGATACTAAGTACAAAACTAAAACCCTTTATTGACAAAATCAACGAAAAATAACTTCTTAAAAATTACGTAGAATGAAATCCAATGTTTCACATAACTATCAGAAAATCTTCTAAGGAAATAATGCTCCAAAATCATAAACCCCAATTACAGAAAATAACTCATCTGTCAAAACATGAACAGGTCAATCAATTAAAACAGGTCATCTCAAATGTCATACCACTCTCATCCTTGTAGGAGGAGAGAGGGAAAAAGGAATAGGAATGGAGTGGAACAGAAATACCTGTGAAAGAACAAACGTCACATTAAAAATCATAAAATGTAAAAAATTGCAGAAACACACATTTCACTGTCACAGGAGGTACCGTGTGTTCACAGTTCTGAAAAACAAAGTCTAAAAACGTATATGAATTCTTACTCACTCCACAAGTCCTCTGGGACAGTCTCCATGTGAAAAATCACTCACATCTTCAGACACACATGAAACGGATCTCACAAGTCCGATTCGAACAACGGTTCCTCCCATTATATTCATTATGTAACGCACGAACGAACGTACTTTCGTATGACATCATTCGAGGTCAAAGTTCGGCAAGACACGCCTCTGTATTTCAAGGCGTCACTATCGACATGCATCCTTCAAAACCGGATTTTGTAACTGGTTCAGCTTCTAGAACGTTCTTTGCTGAAAACGCATTTGCCAGTCCGTGTCTTGTCACCAAGGGTTTTGCGACCCCTGTGGTATGCGAACGGTTCAGCACTTTTCTTATATGCTGTGTATAGTCAAAATGGACCCTGCAGAATAGCTGACCCAACTTTTCAAAGGTCACCTTCATGAGCCTTTACAAATATACAGGATTTCCCACACATAGAATAAGAAGCAAATAAAATGAATAAAGTAAATATAAAAAAATAAGTATAAATAAAAACATTAATTGAAAATAAGAACAAATGAAAAATAAAATTAAAGATAAAAATAAATACTAATAAAAACTGAAAATTAAAATTTAAAAAAATGCAGTACAGATTATTACAAACACGTTGCATTTTGTACTGAGTAGAAAACAAGAAGAACATTAACTTTCAAATTAATCTTTAGCAGAACAGAACAACCGCAGGAGGAGAATTTACTCTCAGAAAGTAGAAATAGAAAATAAAAAATAGATAATCTAGATTAAAGATAATGTTCTCGAATTAGCAGAGGAGACAGATAAAAGGAAAATAAATCAGAAGTTGATTTCAGAACTTGATGAGAGGAAATGACATTAATGTTGTTGAGAAATTGAGAGAAGAGAATTGAAATGCAATCGCAGATTTTGAGTGAAATTCCCTGGAATTAGAAAATAAAAATAAAGTCACGCCCACTGAAACAAACCACGCTACAAAAGTCATTTTATTTTTAAATAGGAGATAAAAAGCAGGAAAATTACAAATTAAACAAAAATTAAAATAAAAGGAAAGAAGAGAACCGAAATTCAATCAAAGTTTTTGAGAGAACTTCACTGGAATTAGAAATTAAATAAAAATGAAGTCACGTCTACTGAAAAGACGCGTTGCAAAAGTACTTCCTATTTTTACATAGCAAATGAAAAGCAGAAAAATACTAATTAAAATAAAAAATAAAAAAATAAAAGAGGAGGTGGACGAGGGAATAAAATCTGCTCAGGAAAAAACGTCAGAATGTCGAGAAAATTTTATGCAACCTCGTCTGAAAGTCTGCATCGCTTTTATGACCTTTTTTTTTTTTTTTTTTTTTTGCGTCAGTCGGAATATTTCCAGACATTTTCCTGAGAGTCATAAGAAATGTGGAGACTGACTAAAACTAAAGATGCATATTATGATGTCTTCTAAAAACTGGCTTTCGTCCGTGTAGTTAATGTATCATTTATTTTCAATGTCTGTATAATTCTAGTATATACATTTCTAGACATTTGTTCTGAGAGTTAGTTACAAGTAATTTGGATATTGGCTAAACCTTCAGAAAAATTTATTATGATGTCTTTAATTCTGAAGCTTTTGACTGTGTGATGAATCGAGGAAATTATTTCAATTATCCATAAAATTCTAAAGTAGTTAGTATATCCAGGAATTTTAATTATCAATACAAGTTCTTAAGCAAAATTATTGAAAAGGAAGTGATAATATAAACTATTTTGTATAAATCATTTGTTACATCAAGATTTTAGCAAGTAGAAAATATCTAAATGAAGAAAACTAATATCAAATAATTATGGTTTTATGAAATCCTTCTGTCAAATATCACCACAAATCGAAGAGTAAAGCAATTATGAATTAATAAGACAAATCATTATTCCTTGACAGGTTTTTTTTTTTTTTTTTTTTTCTCTCTCTCAGCCACTTCCGACTAAGTCCAATCGGCTGCCCTTGACAGTTAATGCACGTAAGTGAAATTCTCTCTCTCTCTCTCTCTCTCTCTCTCTCTCTCTCTCTCTCTCTCTCTCTCTCTCTCTCTGCAATTTCATGTCCATATTGAAACTTCGAGAACCACAGACGCAGATTCTCTCTCTCTCTCTCTCTCTCTCTCTCTCTCTCTCTCTCTCTCTCTCTCTCTCTCTCTCCCCGTTTATGTGCCTATATTGAAATTTAAAGAACCATAGACACAGATTCTCTCTCTCTCTCTCTCTCTCTCTCTCTCTCTCTCTCTCTACGTTTCTGTGCCCGTATTGAAATGCAGAGAACCATATACATGGATTGCCGAGCACTGAACCGGAGAATATGCAAATTCAATTCGTCACAAATTCCTCTTATGGGAATGGAGATATTCCAACCTCCACAGTGGGAGTATTCCAAGGAGAACATTGAGGCTCTTGTAAGATTGACCAGAGGAGATTCTCAGTTTGCGTAGAATCCACAAGACGTCGATGATTCTCTGAGAGTCATGTTTCAGTGGTTAGGTTAACTTTCATGCTTTACTAATGGAAATATTTAATGATAGTATCTGCGAAAAATTAGCAGCAATGGTCTTAGCTGCCTAGATTATGATAATGAACAAAGTGGATGCATATATATGTGTACATAGATATATTCACATACATACAAATACAAACTTATACAAATATATATATTTATATATATATATATATATATATATATATATATATATATATATATATATATATATATATATATATATATATATATATATATGTATAGTTTTTAACCAAATTAATTGAATTCTTACCTATTTATTATTATGGAAGTAAAAGATGGTAGGAGTAGATGCCTGTAAATTTAGTCTTGCTTACATCTGCAGCCCTGCATTACGTGTAATGCGCTATTTATTATTATTATTATTATTATTATTATTATTATTATTATTATTATTATTATTATTATTATTATTCGCTAATAGATTCACAATTTCGTGAAAAACAATGAGTAATAATAATCCACAATTATATATTAATATATTACTATGTAAAATGAACCAGACTTTCGAACACCTGAACGGTGTTCCTTCCTCATCATTGTTAACGTTAACACTGATGAGAACACCGTTCAGGTCTTCGAAAGTCTTTGGTTCATTTTACATAATAATATATTTACTATATAATTGTGGATTTTTATTATTATTATTATTATTATTATTATTATTATTATTATTATTATTATTATTATTACAACATGTTATCATCTTTCAGAGCAAAAATAAAAAAAATAACCAAGTAAAATAATGAAGAAAAAGACTAGAAGAGATTCACATGCAGGTATAAATGAACGGGCTTTATTGCAATCATTCATCTCGTTCTTTTATACCATTTCTCACTTTCTGATCTTATCTTCACTCTCTCTCTCTCTCTCTCTCTCTCTCTCTCTCTCTCTCTCTCTCTCTCTCTCTCTTTCCAGAGGCAGAGGTGCTTCATCTGCGTGTTGTGCAAAAGCCCTCACAGAACTATTGAGAGAAAGAAAGCAGGACGAAATGAACAGATGAATTAATGATTTCTTTTCTTCATTTCTCATTCACCAAAAGGCCGCCATTGATCACAAATTATGCATTATTTCATGCATGGATTATTCAGCTTACAATATTCATTATGTATAAACATTTGTCAGGCCTGACTGTAGACAGAATAGCGGGATTGCAGACGTTGAATTTCTTCTTTATTTCGAATAAAGTCAGGTGGAAAGTTAGAGCGATTCCATTTGTTTGAATTTCAGTCTTGCAAAAATGCAGTTGTGGGTAATTTCATCTTCAGTTAACTCTTTCTTAGGTATATATATATATATATATATATATATATATATATATATATATATATATATATATATATATATATATATATATATATATATAGATATATAGATATATACAGGGTGCAGGCATAAGTAACGCCCTTTGTTTAAGTGGAACAAAATTAAAGCCTTTTGATTATCCTTTATTTTTTCGAACATGAATGTATTGCCACTGGTTAACAGATTAATATAATATATTAACAAAATTAATATAATTTTTATTCGGAAAAAATGTCCGGATCACATGGGGAGGAATACCCACACTATTTCCTGTTGGGCACTTTGAAAGTCACTTTTCATGCTACCTAACTAGCCTATAGTGAAAGACACGCAAGCTATCATGCATTAGCTATCAAAGCTTGTGGAATAGGTAGTAACTCTCTTCTCTATAACTGGGTTGCATGCACACGGTCTGACAAATTCCTAACTCTGTTTCATTCAAGAGTTTGGTCACACCTAACATAAAATAACAGATAACAACACTGTGCTTACTGTGGAATTGGATCGCTTGTGCACTTTATAAGGGGAATTTACGCTAGTAACAGATTCGTTTCTAATCTTGCAACCAGCTTCTAGCAAAGCTACTCAGCCATAATTGCTATTGCAAGGGGCTTGCAAGGGTTGGGGGAGGCGCCAGTTTGCAAGGCGATCTGAGCACATAGGTCGCCACTGATATGGTTCTAAGCTGAAGGCTACGGTAACTTACCTTGGGAAGATAAAACCTGACTCTAATAATGGCTTCAGGTAAAACCTTATGCAAAGATTCTGGCTGAGGGCCTTCTTCAAAGGGAGGAAGTTATCAGGTAAACATTTAGGTTTCACTTAATTAATTATATTCACATTAGCAAAACACACATATCAGAAGAATGCAAAGCATAAATTAAGACAGGTAACAGAGTCCTGTCGTATAATAAGGTTAACAAAAAATGCATAATTCTCTGAAGAAACTGAAAAGGCAACCCTCTTCAAAGGGCACCGCAGGGGAAAGGAACAGTGGTTATGGCACACAAGATGATAAACAGATCCACAGCAGGCTAACTCCTATCTGCAGTCAAGAACACACATGTTACTTAGATGCAGTAAGGCACTTTGATCAGGGAATCGAGGAATTGCACAGAAGGTGCTTAGAAAGGACTCGATTCTGATAACTTGGATTTTAAACATTTATGTTACACTTCCCTGGTTCATAAATTCAAACAACACAAAATAATAGCAATACAGGTCTTGTTGTAGGTATATCGCACTATGAAAGGAAATGGAAAATAGCAAAAGATTGACAGGGATGTGACTGACACAAGAACCTTGACTCTTGAACATTACCTTCTTCGGAAGACGGATTCCTCGTCTTAGGGGCGCCAGTGATAGAAGGTAGTGTTTAAGGATTCACTAAAAAAAGTAACTTAGGCTCTAGACAGACACATGGGACAGCAAGGGGCAGCTCAGGGGAGCAAGGGAGGACGAAGTGTCCTGAGTAAGTTCCAGCGTTTTCTAAGAACAATGTGCCCATGTGATGCCCTTTTATAGCATCGGGAGATTAAGAGCCTGCTCCTTGTAGATGGTGCTGTATGGCAGCAGGACCACATTTTCTATAAGGGTCGCACACGTGGGACATGGGGTCATCCGGCCCAGGTGTTCAAGATGGCGCCAGTCACATGGGTCAGTTGCTAAGCGCAGGAGCCGCTTTCTCTTTTGACTTTTCTCCTCTGCCGGCTTTGCCTCAGGCAGGATTACCATCTCTGACAGAACAACACCTGAAATCAAGGTGTTTGGGCAGTCACTTCGACAAGGAAAGGAATTACGAGCTCACCCAAAAGGGGTAGTGGTAAGAGGAGTCAAATCAGGGGCAAAGTTTACCACAGTTAACCTTTACGGTTGAAATGAAAACAATGGACATCATTTCAAAAGAATGTAAAATATTCTTATACTGTATCTTACTTTACTTCTTGGAGGATGAGATGGCATGTGCGGTTCACCTCATTACAATATATACACAAAAATAAAATAATAATGATTGGTACATTAGCATGAAATAAAATTAATGACTACCGAGAACAATTCTGATAATTCTCTTGACTTTGCTGGTTATCGGTTTAAGTTGATAAAATTAAATTGTTTCTCTATTAACCTGTGATACATTCACGTAACCTAATGCAGAATAAGGTAACATTACAGTCTGCACACACACATACACACACTGATATATTACACAAGTTCTTCATTTTGCTCAGGAACAAACGAATTCCGAAAAACATCGATATCTGAGACACTCAAAATGTAGGCCTTTACCGTATACATCTAGATTATATATCAAAGACCAAATAACCTTCATAGGACTTTGACTCTTTGTAAAATTCTCTCAAACATCAAATCTCTTTTTGAGCAAAAAAAGCAGAACATAAATTCGATACCTGTATACAGACGAAGTTTTACGGAATTCGACGATACAACTGAAACTTATTCTAACATTTTTTTAGTTGGCTCAAAGTTTCTTCAGCGAATGGAAGCTCATTTTGTAAGAAAACATTCATCGCTTCTGAGGCGATTTACCTATAAAGAAAATAAAAAAACTGGGACAGGAAAGTTTAAATAAACATTTTGTTTATCTAAGAAGCAGGTTTCCACTGCGTCTAGCCGAAAGGCTTATGTATTTCATTCATGAAAGAATACATATATTTTTTCCTGTGAGATATGATTTTGCTTGATGTGTAGGAGAAAAATTCTGATGTATTTAATTTCAGTTGCGTTTTTTGCCTCACAGTTTTTTTTATCTTGTTATGTTTTCCTGATCGGAAACGGTAAAAAAGCACAAACGTAGGGGGATGTGGCCTCTTTTCTACAAGGGGGAGTTGGAGCAGTTGGACAGCGAGATAAAGAGACCCAGAAAATAAAGGAGATGAAGCACAAGGATCTAAAGGTGGAACTGGGAGAAAAAATCAGTTACCCTGTGAATAATTTAGTTAGAGGTGTTGGACAGCAAGACTGAAAGAAAAACAGAGAATGGAGGTCAAGTAAAAGGCCAAAACGTCGGTGCAGCTAGAGACCGAAGGCACGCTAAAAACATCCCATAGTAATGCCAACAGTGCACCACGTGAGGTGCACTGACGGCACTAACCCTCTCTTAGGCGTATACACACAGTCCTGTTTCAGACAGAGACATCGAACCAAAGCAGAGACGAGTCTGAGATAAAACAACTTTTTAAGTCATTGAGGTTTTTAGCTCTTGTAAGATTCCTCTGTTTTTTTTTTATCTCTTTCTTCTTCTTTTAGCTTTCTGTAAAAGAAAACTATTGTGCCGGCTGTGTCTGTCTGTTCGCACTTTTTCTGTCCGCCCTCTGATCTCAATAACTACTGAGGCTAGAGGGCTAGAAATTGGGATGTTGATCATCCACCCTCCAATCATCAAACATACCAAATTGCAGCCCTCTAGCCTCCTCAGTAGTTTTTATTTTAATTAAGGTTAAAGTTAGCCATAATCGTACTTCTGGCACCGATATAGGTACCAACAACACAGGCAACCACCGGACCGTGGCTGTTTCATGGGCCGCAGCTAAGAGTTTCGTGGGCCTTGGCTGAAAGTTTCATACAGCATTATACGCTGTACAGAAAGCTCGATTGCGCCGAAGAAACTTCGGCCCATTTTTTACTTGTTTTTTTTTTTTTTTGGGGTGGGCGGGTGGAGATTCTTCTGCCTATCTTGGCCAGGAAAGTTTTCCTTTGAGAAGAAACGATTCCTCATCTTTCTCCTTGTGTCAAATTCGTCTTCTTAATGGACAGTAAATCTTACAATCCTTTTCCAGAGTGGCGTTTATTTATTTATTTATCTCTCTCTCTCTCTCTCTCTCTCTCTCTCTCTCTCTCTCTCTCTCTCTCTCTCTCTCTCTCTGCCCGTTTCAAATCCTTTTTTTATGCTTTATCTTTCAAATGTGCTTTTCCTCTTTCTTCATTTTTGTTTCGCGGTCACGAAATTCGCAGAGAATTTCTGAAAGAATGTAAAGAGAATTGAAGGAATTCTTCTTTAGGGTGGACAGCATTTTCGAACGAACAGCATCTTTGAACAGCATATTCGAACAGCATTTAACAGCGCTTTCAAACAGCATTTTGGAACTTAATTTTTTCACAGCATTTTTGCACATTTAACATGATTTTTTCCCATTTTACAGTATTTTAGAACAGCTTTTTTTAACAGCATTTTCGAACGGCATGTTTAACATTTTCGAACAGTATTTTAACAGCATTACCGAACAGTATTATCGAACATGTTTTAACAGCATGTTTAAAAGCATTTTCGAAAAGCATCTTTTAACATTTTCGAACAGCATTTAAAAGCACTTTCGAACAATATTTAACAGCACTTTCGAACAATATTCTAACAGCATTTTTGAACAGCATTTTAACAACACTTTCGAACAGAATTTAAAAAGTACTTTCGCAGAGCATTTTAACAGCAGTTTCGAACAACATTTTAAACAGTTCCGAACAGCATTTTCATAGCAATTTCTGTCAGGATCTTTCAACTGCATTTTAACAGCCCTTCGAAACAGCATTTTGACAGCATTTTCGAATACCACTTTAACATAATTTCCGAAGAGCATTTTAACAGCACTTTCGCACAGCATTTTCAACATTTTGGAACATCATTTCCGAACACCATTTTACAGCATTTCGAACAGCATCTTTTAACAGCATTTCAAATAGCATTTTAACAGCACTTTGGAAAAAACATTTTGACAACATTTCTGAATTTTGAAGCATTTCCGGACGCCACTTTTTAACGGTGCTTTCAATAGCATTTTAACAGTTCTTTTAACAATACTTTTGAAAAAACATTTAACAGCACTTTAGAATAGCATTTTCGAACAGCTTTTTAACAGCACTTTAGAACAACATCTTTTGACAGGATTTTAACAGAAACAACAGCATTTTCGATCAGCATTATAACAGCATCTTTTGACAGCATTTTTAAACAACAGCATTTTGAGAAGCTTTTCAACAGCATTTTTGAGCAGCATTTTTCGAACAGCATTTTAACAGCACTTTCGAGCAGCATTTTTAACAACATTTTTCAAGAGCAGCATTGCAATAGCATTTTCAACAGTATCTTTTCACAGCATTTTCTAACAGCAGACGATGTGTGTCCATTTATAGCTGGGTGAACTGGTGGGAGGTAGAAAGGGAGATATCTACTGGACTATAATTTTAAACGTGAGCCCCAGTGCTTTGATGCTGGCAACCTTTCATCAGGGGTTAATTTCCTCTTAGAATATATATATATTATATATATATATATATATATATATATATATATATATATATATATATATATATATATATATATATATATATATATATATATTTATATATTAATATATATATATTTATATAAATATACTTGCTAAAGTGATTATATATATATATAGGACTAAAAATATATCAAATAAACTGGTTGTAGGCTACAAAATTCTAAAATAAAAAAAAATAATATCCTCATACTATAAGATAAATTTATAAATCACATATAAATCCATTAAAGTCTAAAGCAGACAGACATATATGACATATATC
>NC_089755.1:6191977-6206977 GCF_040412425.1 Macrobrachium rosenbergii
TAGTAGTGCCTTTGACTCCGTGTGTGAAGGCTTCCTCTTCTTTCTTCCTCAGTTGTCAATCCTCAAATTCGTTAGGTCTATTACTCGTGAGATTTAATATGAGTCTGCTCTCATCAGGAAGTGATGTGACTGTATCATCTCTGCCAATAAAACTAAAAATATTTCACAGAACAGCCTTAGTAGGTCGTTGGGTGATATTCTTCTTCAGGGCAAATTATTTCCAAATTTACTCTACGTTCCTGACCTCAATTCTTACGAAAGGTTAGCAGCACATAATGACTCTTCTCACTGACGGATTAATTTGAAAAAGAAATCGTTACGAAAGTATTTTCGACGCAAATCTTCAGGAAACTCATTTTATACTGAACTCAAATAAAAATCTATGATGTGATAAATTACAATAGATTTCTATAATTCTTGAACTTGATGTGATAAAAAAAAACAGTAGATTTCTATTTCGCAAACATAATGTTACTAATATTTATGCTAATAAAATCAACATTCCTTTGGAAGTAATTATTAAGCAACTGAATATATTTCATAGAACAGCGCTAACAATTCATTGGGTGATGTTCTTATTGAAATGAACGCGGTTTTGGAAGAGAGAGAAGCTATTTTGCCCAGAAGGTTTACAAAGGCATTGTTGACCCTGGTCCCACCCCCAAAATCTCTCTCCCTACCCCCTCCCCCAGCAAACTACTAACTACTAAGAGAGAGAGAGAGAGAGAGAGAGAGAGAGAGAAGAGAGAGAGAGAGAGAGAGAGAGAGAGAGAGAGAGAGAGAATACTGCAACCGCTCAACGAGAGAAAACTCTCATCATTGGGGAAAAACATCTCATTTGCATATGAATCAAAGGGTGAGGAAGTCAGGCAAAAAAAAAAAAGTAAAAACTGCGCCGAAGTTTCTTCGGCGCAATCGAGTTTTCTGTACAGCGTATAATGGTGTATGAGCCCGCGGCCCATGAAAACTTTCAGCCACGGCCAGATGGTGGCCTATCCTATAGCGATGCCAGACGCACGATCATGGTTAAATTTAACCTAAAATAAAATCAAAACTACCGAGGCTAGAAGGCTGCAATTTGGTATGTTTGATGATTGGAGGGTGGATGATCAACATACCAATTTGCAGCTGTCTAGCTTCAGTAGTTTTTAAGGTCTGAGGGCGGACAGAAAAAGTGCGGACGGACAGACAAATAGCCATCTCCTTAATAGTTTTCTTTTACAGAAAACTAAAAGGTCATTTTCAAAATGAAATGCTTCTCTTCTCTCGTCTTCAGACTTTTGTCTTGTCTTTGTGCTTTTATTCTATTTTCTTATTCTTGGTTTGTTGCAATGCATCTGAATTTACAGGAAATCTAAAAGAAAAAGATAAAGGGAGGAAAAACCAAATTCTGTCCATAATGAAGAGAATACTTGAGAGGAGGAGGTTAAAAAAAAAAAAGATCATTTCAAAATTCGCTATCTTCCGAGTCGAGAACGTTTGAATTTACAGGAAATCTAAAAACTTCAAAAAAAGGATAATGGAAGGGAAAACCCAATTCCATCCTTAATGCAGAGAAAACTTGAGAGGGAATAAAAATATAATTCCGAACCGAGTTATTTTCTGTAAGTAACTTTCCGAGCAGAGAAGACCCAACTTGGGGAGATAATTCGAGCTGATTCTGTTTCTGCAGTTCTCAGGAGAGAGAGGATGAGAGAGGGTGAGAGAGAGAGAGAGAGAGATCTAGAGTAGTGATTTCTTCTTCTTCTCCGGTTCTTGAAGATTTATGAAGACTCCAGTTGTTTTGTGGGTGGGTGGGCGTTGGGGAGGGGTTGGGGATGGGGGTTGGGGTTTGGGAGATGCTGAATTACAATGTAACTGTTTATCATTAACTGTAAGTGAAATAAAGTTCTACTAACATTCTGGCTGGACTTGTCTTTCTCTCTCTCTCTGATTTACACTAATAAAGTTTTTGTTTACATTCCTTCTTCATGCTACGTGAAGGAAAACACGGATGAATAAATGCTGATTTTAGCTCATACGTCTAATAGCTACGACCGCTCAGTTTTAAGAAATGGGATGAGAAATCCTGACTTTATATTAATAAAGTTTACATTTCATATTTATCTACATTCTACATTTAGCAAAACAGATACATGAATGATGATTCTAGCTAATATGTCTAATAGCCATAAATGCGCAGTTTGAAGAAATACGATGATAAATACCGACTTCTTTATTTTGAGGCCACGATAAGACAGTTTCTGCTCGAAGTGGCTGAATGCATCGAAGTTCACAAACTTGACACTGAGAGAATCGGCTTCTTTTTTTTTTTTTTTTTAGGATTTCTCATCTATTTTGATGATTATTCAAAACGTTCATTGAATTAATGGAAAGTGGGGGTTTTCAATATTTTTTTTTCTTCAAAGTTTGTTAGCTTTTTTTATTTTTAAAAAATGATTGTCAGAATAATCTGTAGTTTATGTTAATAGTTTATAAACCTGAAAATGAACTACAATATGTACACGTAAAAGTAGAAGTGATTATTCTATGTATACATGAGCATACAGATAATAAAGAGATCAGTAAATGAGATAAATGGGATCTAAAGGTGGAACTGGGAATTTAACTAAAGTAATAGTTAGAGATTCTGGACAACAAGACTGGAGGAAGGAAGGATCGAATGGAGGTAAGCAAAATGCTAAATTCCCTGGGCAGAAGGACTCTGCAAACACCAATTTTTTTTTTAAACTGCTGGGGACTTGTATTTGCAGTTTTGATTAGAATATTTTAGTTTCGATAAATGATTCCCTGGGTAGGGAATTGTAGCTGTCAGCTTGACTGAGATCTGATAATAATATATGAAAAAGCACATCAACGCTATCACAAAAAATCCCAGAGTCTAAGAATAAGTCATCAAAATTAGAAAACAGAGATGACAATGACTTTCTTTTTAGAATTTTTTTATTATTATTATTCATTATTATTATTATTATTATTATTCTTATTATTATGTATTACCCTAGAAATCAACAAGCTCACCAAGGGGCCATCTGACTCAAATATAAAGATAAAGAATATAGAGCTCATTAGAAAGTAAAGCCCCGTAATAAATCAAATGTGCGCTTACGGATGTGTTGAAAAACCACTTTTTTCAACACTTTTTTCACCAACGTGTTGATGGGGCCAGACCGATTTCAAGTGTCTGCGTAGTGTTGCATCAGCAGTCACAGTGGGAGGATGTCCACTCAGCTCCAGTGCCGATGGCCCACTCAAAACCACCACCAAACCTCTTGAATGACAAGACCAACACTTACAGATATTTTCCATCTTCAAGGGTGAAGTTTTTCAATATAGGTTTTCAAAGGCATATAAAATTTGTTAGCTTTTTTATTTTTATAAAATTGTAGAAATAATCTGTTAGTTCATGTAAATAGAAATCTATAAATATAAGATAAAATGATGCTCAGAATATGTACACACACACACACACACACACATAAAGTAACGAAGTGATGTTGAACATGTATACTTGATTTATACAGACAATAAAGAGATCCAAAAAATAAATGAGATAAATTATTAAGATCTAAAGGTGGAACTGGGAGAAAAGCCCACAGCTGCACTAAGAAGTAATAGTTAGAGATGTTGGACAGCAAGACTGAAGGAAGGAAGGAAGAGAATGGAGGTAAAGTAAAGGCTAAATTGTGGGGTACAGCTAGGTGCGTTTGCCGAAGGGACGCTGCAAACACCCGTTAGTAATATTTTTAATAAACTGCTGGTAATCCTTTGTATTTGTGATAATAAGTGGTCACTTTGGTTAAGGGAATATTTTAGATTTCACCTAAATGATTCCCTGGGTAGGGAATTATAGCTGTCAGCTTGACACAAGATCTGAAATAATAAATGAAAAGAAAAAAAGTAAGCATCACAGCTATCACAAAGAAATCCCAGAGGGTCTAAGAAGTGGTTCCAAGTCTTCACAACTTATAAAAACACTTCATGACAATGACTTTCTGGTTGGAGATATTATTATTATTATTATTATTATTATGAATTATTATTATTATTATTATTAATTATTATTCAGAAGATGAACCTATTCAAATGGAACAAACCAGCCCACCACATTGAGAAATTCTGACTTGAAATTCAAGCTCCAAAGAATATGGAGCTCATTAGGAAGTAAGAGAAGATAAAGGGAAATACAGAAAGAGAGAAGAGATCTCACTTATGAGATAAAACTTAAAATAAAAAATCTCTCTCTCTCTCTCTCTCTCTCTCTCTCTCTCTCTCTTCTCTCTCAGTGAAGCCTCAACTCCAGACCAGAGTCTCACAGCCTTTTCGAAATGATCGAAGACTCAAGTCACACCTCGAGAACGGGAAAAAATTCCTGAAGAGCCAATTTGCCGACGATGGACGTCGTCATCGAGTGATCAGGAATTCGGGAAACGAAAAGTCTGTGGCCTGCAAGCTGTATTAATGGCTATCCCTGGGTTTACTTTTACGAATATACTGCTCAATTTCCCTGACCAAATCTACTTTATTATCGTGATTATTAAGGTCTATGCACATGGCAGTTACTGGCAGACAAACTACAGACCTACTCGTTTCATATGAAACCACAAATATCTCTCAACTTCTCCAATTCCTCAAACGTTTGTTCAGGAAACGTCTCCAAAACGTTTGTGGAAATCGAGAGGAAATTAAATGTCTTTGTGGTTTGATTTTAAAAAAATAATCAGAATGATGATTGCTGTCACAACACGAAAGGGCTGTATTGTGGGGAACTGTTGATAGGTGAGAGGCATTTTCAAGTTAGTGGAGTTGAATAAATCTGCTAATTTAGAAATACTTTACATTATATAAATCAAAAGTATTTACTTACAAAGAAACATAGTACTTATAGAGGGTGACGGCAAGGAAATATACCATAGCTAGGAAAGTAAGCTATCTCTCTCTCTCTCTCTCTCTCTCTCTCTCTCTCTCTCTCTCTCTCTCTCTCTCTCTCTCTCTCTGGGAAAGATAGAGATATGAAATAACAAGGGAAGGTGTAAAGGCCCAGAATTGCGTACGGGGCCTGTGGTGAAACTTTCCAAGCTCAAGATATTATGTTTTTTTTTTTTTTTTTTCGTTAGTTTGATTTTTGCCACTTCAAAGACATTTTAATTTTCACCTTAAACTTTTATACTTTCAGAATTCCACACTTCCAGACTTTTAGACTTACAGACTTCCAGATTTTTAGACTCTCAGGCTTCCAGACTTTTGGACTTCCAGACTTTAAGACTTTTTAGACTCTTAGACTTCCAGACTTTAAGACTTCCAAACTTTTTTTAGACTTTCAGACTTCCAGTCTTTTAGACTTCCAGACTAAAAATATCGACTTTCACCATTTTTGTTAGTTTGATAATTGCTGCGTCAAAGACATTTCAGTCAGACGTTAAATCAAACGCATGCAGATACAACGAAGCAGTACAACCAATCTACTCGATGTAGAAAAAAATAATCTCGTCATAGTCAACAGTGCATCAGCGTTCAGTTCTGTTCCAGCAGAATTCAGTTGCTATAATCTAGCTGCAGTAACCTTGTTTTTTTTTTAATCAAACTGTATTAATATAAAAACTTAAAGGGAATTTAATCATCTATAGTACAGTTACCTGATTCCGTGTTTTTAAATTGTTTTTGTATTATAAACACACTTTTAAATAATAATTTTCATGTACTTGAACACTTTTCAAACTAAGGGTGAAAAGGAGGTTAACGAATGCTGTTTTACTGTCGAGTCCATATTTATAAAAAATACTTATATTTCACTTTTCACTACATTTTTAACAGTGAATATAATACTATATACATCAGTCATCAATGACTACAGCCGTTGTTGTTTTGGTGCCAGTTTTGGGAAATCATTCAGTCAATCATGTTAGGTCAGGATGATTACGATAAAGAAAGTTCTGAGACGTATAAAGTTGCAGTAAGTAATTCTGGAAAGCTGGAATGCTTACTACTACTACTACTACTACTACTACTACTACTACTACTACTACTAATACTAATAATAATAATAATAATAATAATAATAATAATAATAATAATAATAATAATATTGGCTGTTTCTATCGGCATTCAATTGATATAGTGTCTTCTCTATTCGTCTTACGATCTTCTTTTCATCAGCGTGTAGATGGTGTCTGAAGTTTCCTAAGGACATACATATAAAGTTTTCCTGTTGTCTTGGTTTAACCAAGACAACAGAAAACTTTACATTACCTCTTAGAGGTAATAGAACTAAGACAACAGGAAAACTTTATACTACCTCGTAGAGGTAATAAAACTAAGACAACAGGAAAACTTTATATTACCTCTATAAATGTCCTTAGAAACTTCATATTACACCATCTATTATACGCTATATGAAAAGAAGACTGGGATATATATATATATATATCTAAGCTCTAAATCAATTGAATGCCGTGAAAAGAAACTGTAACGTGTGTAAATGTGTGTGTGTGTGTGTATAAAAATTCAATAATAATAATAATAATAATAATAATAATAATAATAATAATAATAATAATAATAATAATAAAATAATTTATAGATGCTTATCTGGTCTCTCTCTCTCTTTCCCTCCCATTCCACAACATCATTTCTCCTTCTTGGAAGAAAAAAAGCGCAACAGAAAAAAGAAAAAAATAATAATTTCATTGACAACGGTGTTCAAGTTCTCTATAATAATAATAATAATAATAATAATAATAATAATAATAATAATAATAATAATAATAAAATAATAAAATAATAAAGTTTCCAAACTCTTATCTCCTCTTCCACCACTTCATTTCTCCTTCTTGGAGAAAAAATCTCAACGGAAAAAGAAGAAGAAAAAAAGAATAATTCCACTGATAACAACGGCGGCGCCTCTCACAAAGGTCCCAAGACTTATAATTCCTTCTCCTTTCAAAAGCTATTATTGGTTGATGACGAAGGCAGCTGGAAGGAACTGTTCATTTCTTTGGGGTTTTTCTTTCTGGTTTTATCCTCCAGTGAATAAGGTCAATGATTCTTCCTCCTCCAGGAATCTGGAATCTTGATCAAAGACGAGTGGCTCTTTTGTGATGATTCCCGCTGAAGAAATTCCAAATTTTGGGAATGATTTGGGCTTTCTGTTCCTTTCTGTTACTGCAAATCTCGATCAGGAGTTTGTGTGGTGTCTTGTTCGTAATGGGACCAGATGAGAGAGTTGTGTTACATTGTTAAAAAGGAAATAAAGTGAAAGGAAGGTTCGGAAGAAACTTCTAATTGATGTGGTGAGTCTAACGCCGGCGACAGCTGGGAAAGTTTGTCGTTTATGAAGGTGTTAAAAGCGCCATTTTGGTTTTAAAATATTGCCCACTATCCACACTGACGTATTCAATAAATCTAAATGAAATTAAAATCATAATAAACAAGTAAACAATGCACCGAAGTTTCTTCGGCGCAATCGAGTTTTCTGTACAGCGTATAATGCTGTATGAAACTCTCAGCCACGGCCCGGTGGTGGACTGTGTTGTTGGCACCTATAGCGGTGCCAGACGCACGATCATGGCTAACTTTAACCTTAAATAAAATAAAACTACTGAGGAGGCTAGAGGGCTGCAATGTGGTATGTTTGATGATTGAGGGTGGAAGATCAACATACCAATTTGCAGCCCTCTAGCCTCAGGAGTTTTTAAGATCTGAGGGCGGACAGAAAAAGTGCGGACGGACAGACAAATAGGCATCTCCATAATAGTTTTCTTTTACAGAAAACTAAAACGTATCTTTCTCATAAAACTTTAAAATATTGCCCAGTATCCATCCTTACATATTCAATAAATCGAAACGAAACTCAAATCATTAGGAAAACCTTCCTGAAGTAGACACGAAAGTGATGGTGGAAACAGTTCGGAAATCGTACAGCCTTCTGGGTTCTGAGACGCTCAACATACTTCAAAACGAAAATTTTTTTTTTTTTTACCGGAACTGAGACAAAGCTCTGCGCTTTCCATGTTTCTTTCGTTGATCCTTGCATTAGGTTTTGCGTAAGCTGTGAATAACAGTCATTGTTATACAAAAATATTCCTTTTTATGCAATACCTTGCCTTTTATCTGTTTGAATTTAGACATGTATTTCTAACAATAACAATAACTGTTTATCATAATCTTTATTATTATTATTATTATTATTATTATTATTATTATTATTATTATTATTATTATTATTATTACACTAATATTTTTAATATATATATTTATATATATATATATATATATATAAAGCAATATATAATATATATATATATATTATATATTATATAATAATAATAATAATAATAATATAATAATAATAATAATAATTATGGTGGATAATAATAATAATACAAATGATGACTTATTAAACTATTATTATTAATAAAATATTATTATTATTATTATTATTATTATTATTATTATTGAATACACTAATAATTTACAAAATATACTAATAATTGAATATATAATAATAATAATAATAATAATAATAATAATAATAATAATAATAATAATAATAAATAAAAATTATCACTCACCAATATTTGAAGCAACATATAACCTTGATAATAAACAACATATTCCCACTCCAACAGAAACAAGAAAACGAGAGTTTTGAAAAGAAAAAAATAACCTTTGCCAGTAATGACTCTAAGTAACCTTGATGACCTTTTCATTTGCTGTAAAAGAAAACTGTGCCCGCTTTGTCCGCACTTCTTCTGTCCATCAGATCTTAAAAACCACTGAGGCTAGCGGGCTGCAAACTGGTATGTGATCATCCATGCACCTTCCAATCATCAAACGTACCAAATGCAGCCCTCTAGCCTTCTCAGTAGTTTTTATTCTCTTCAAGGTTAAAGTTACCCATAATCGTACTTCTGGCACCGATATAGGTACCAACAACAAAGGCCACCACCCGACCGTGGCTGAGTTTCATGGGCCGTGGCTGAGGCAACCACCAGACCGTGGCTGAGTTTCATGGGCCCAAGAGTTTCATGGGCCGTGGCTGAAAGTTCATACAGTATTAGAAAATTTCCAAGAATTTTCAGCGGATTTTTACTTTTTTTTAAAAATCACCTTCCTCAATTTTGGTAAATGTTCAATTCTTCCCTTCTTTTTCTTCTGTCACCCACGGCACTCCTCCTGCTAATATTTTCTTCCTCGTCTTCCTTCTACCCGTCATTTCCTCCCTCCTCCTCTTCCATTCTTCCCCTTCTTGCTCCCTGTTCTTCTCATTCTTTATTCCAGCGCTAATTACCATCATTAGAATCTCTAACTTCCTCTCCTGCACATCTGCTTCGTCGGGTTCGAAACTTCTGAGGAACCTTTGCCTAATTAAGTCTCGATCAACTTTCCATTGGCGGATTCACTGACCACAGGAGTCCGTTCTGAGAGAGAAGAGGCCGCTTTTAAAGCGGAAGATTCCTCCACGTTCAGCTGTAGAGAGAGAGAGAGAGAGAGAGAGAGAGAGAGAGAGAGAGAGAGAGAGAGAGAGAATCAAAGGTGGATTTCAAAAACAGATAAAGATGACAAGCGCAAAATATCACGTAACGATAACGTTGTAGAGAACTGATTATGACGTTTGATGTAGCATTATGGCGTTACCTAACACTATATGAATCAACATCCGTAAGACTCCCAGAATAAGACTCAGAAATAAGACTCCCAGGAGACTTGTCTTATTTTTAAATAAAAGACCTTTTCACACTGGAGGATACCACACCAAGCATAAAAGACCACCTGAACTACAGAGTTAAGAAATTCGAGAACTAAAGAAAAATGCAGTGACACAGGACCTCTAGTTTAGTTAAACAAAAGATATATGTCGCATTGAGAAGACTTCAAAGAAAAGACCTTATAACAGTAGAGCTCTCTGATTTTGCCTTCTCAAGATCATATCTTCCTCTACCATCAGAATTGCTTCTTGCATCTTGTTTAGTAGTCACGAGAGTCCAAAAGAAAGAGAGTTAGAGAGAGAGGACCTGAGTTTAGAGAGAGAAAAGAGAAGCCAGGGAAGAAAAGACCTTTCGACATGGTGCTTCTGGATTTTATACAAGATACCGTTCGTTTAAAAAACGCAAAAAGGATGAAAAGTTAAAAAAAAAATAAGAGGACATTTAAGCTAAAATCAAATTAGCTTCAAAATAAAAAACAAAGAAGGCAGACAACTATGTTAAAATACATCACCTTAAAAAGAAAGAAGGAAGTATTGCAATGCATCCCTGCAACATGCAAAGGAGGTCTTCCCAAGAAGGTCGTGCAAAGAACTCCGGAGAAGCATTGACAAGCACTGATTTTTTCCCTTCTTTATATATTTTTTTTCTGGAATTTCACGTAAGAGTGCCACACCTGAAGAGGTGAGGTCTCGTAGTCGATAGACGGGGGTGCAACGGGGTTGGGGGTTGGGAGGGGGAATCCGTGAGCAGAATTTTGGAATTTTAAAAAGAGAGAAAAAGATTCATCTCTACAAATGAAGATATTTCGGATATTCCGGAGGTCTCACAGTTTTGACATGTCATGTAGATTCTCAGGAGAGTAATAAGGCAGATACATCACACATTCACAAACATAGATGATAAAATAGAAGTAAAAAATAGAAGCTGAAACGAAAAAAGTACAATTTATCCACCGAGGCTGATAACGAATTCGTGAGTTCTAACACATTTCCCTTTGTGAGAGGCCGATGGATACATTCCCGGGATCAAAGTTAAAAGTTGCATCATTTCCCAAAAAAACTCTGTAATGGACTTGACTTCCTCTTCCAGACAGATTCGAGTGAGAGATGAGGCCAAATCTACTATGAAAAGTCATTTTCTGTTTTACTCGTTGGTAATGTATCGGAAACTATAATATCCTTTTAACGTGAAATGTTCATCTGAATATCTTCACCACAGATCCTGCGTTGGACTGAACAATATTCTAAACATAGATTTTGTTTCTATTTTAGTTTTTTATTCAATACTCTCCCTGTGGAATCAGATGCGTCCCACACTTTCTCTTTCTGTACCACTTTCAAACTAACATAAATCAAGATATATTGCTTTAGTTATTGTTATTATATAGCGTTTCTCAATTTCCTTTCCTATCCTGGCTGCTTTCGACGTCGAGCTTGTAGCATTCTCCTTTTCCAACAAGGTTAATAATAATAATAATAATAATAATAATAATAATAATAATAATAATAATAATAATAATAATAATAATAATAATGAACAACTCGAGCTAATTGGTAATGATACAAAAAAAAAAAAAAAAACAGTACGTGACTTTCCAAAGAGTTACTCTTGAATACAAGAAGCCTTTGAAAATATAAATACCACACTATATAATGAAAAGCCCACTTCATATCATAACATATTCAGTTTCCACCTAGATATACATCGAAACTCAAAGCCACACAACCAAGAGCAGGAGGCAGCGTAAGTCAGACACAACATAAACAAAACGAACTTGAAGTTACCAACAAGTAATTATATATATTGACTTTAGGAGTTCCCCACAGCCTCTTCGCTTCTTCAGCCCAGAATTGTTTTTACAAAGTTTCCAACTCGGAAACAGTTAAGCGGAGGAGAGCGGAAACGATCAACAGACTCACTGTGGCCAGGAACTGCTTCTTCTTCTCTCTTCTTTCGCCAGGAATGAATTTAACACTTTTCTCTAGTGTATAAGTTGATTTTCGTTTGCACTGAATAGCCTGGTTGTTTCTAAGTGGAGGGTGTCTTTAATCACGGTTGTTAACAAAAGTATTAAGATGTATGACGTAAATATTTCTATAAAAAATGTAGGTCTGTTTCTTTTTCGCTTGGAGTTTGAAAATGAAGACACTGCTGTACCTCAGTAATGAGTTTTTCTGTGTATGAACTAAAGTATATTATTATATATATATATATATATATATATATATATATATATATATATATATATATATATATATATATATATATATGATTTATAATAATCTCTTTTTTATATATAGATATATAGATATTCATATTTTATATATATATATATATATATATATATATATATATATATATATATATATATATATATATATATATATATTATATATATATATATATATATATATATATATATATATATATATATATATATATATATATATATATATATATATATATATATATATAATATTAAACCATCTTTAATTCTACAAGATCTCGAAAGGAAGAGGGTGAATTTCTTAATACTTCACATCAATAGATACAGAGAGCCAGCTTGTAGGGAAAATTAAAAACACATCTTGTCTTATTTTGAAGGCAAAAATAGGGGGAGCTCTTATAATCATTTTAATTTATCTATTTTTTTTTGTAGTGCCTGTAGGTCGCATTCTGTTGCAAGGAAACTAAAATAAACAAAGATTTTCCATGATGAATGAACATGAACAACAGAAAACCCTAATTAAAAACCCTTTCAATAAAAAATAAAAAACAAAATTAAATTCATATGAATTTAACAAGCATTTCTAGCTTTTGTGCTGGGCTAGAGATTGCATTTGCATTCCACTGCAGTTAAACTGCAAGACACAGTAATTTTGCAATAAAATCGAAGTGAGAAACTGGACATCTCCGATGTGAATAACTATGAGCTAAATATTTCAGGATGAAATAAAATAATATAAAAACTAAGGAATACAGATAATTTTGCTCAAAAGTTTTTGTCGATGAAAAAGCTTATGTTAATTATCTATTGCTTCCAATACAAGAAAAAGTTAAGCTTTGCAATAACGGAAAAACAATCATTGCATAATTTTTCATAAAAAATATTTGTTCTCTAATTTTATTGAAACTGGGTTGCTTTGTGTAGCGCATTCAGGAGATACAGGTAGGGCTCCATAGACTTTAATCCTCTGTATATTGCAATTTAATTCCTGCAAATGGAATCGAAATTCGTAGAAAACACCTGGGTCTTGTGGTTCAGTTATCTTCTGTAGTTTATTCTAATCTGCTAGTTTATGCTGTATATGAGAACAGACGCAGAATAACAACAACAACAACAACAACAACAACAACAACAACAATAATAATAATAATAATAAATAATAATAATAATAATAATAATAATAATAATAATAATAATAATAATAATACTTGGAAGGTGACCCTCTGGTAAACATGTTTCATTAAAAATGATGGCTGCATCAGCATATTTTATTTGATATTAAAGTTTCTCTCTTTTTCTGATTCCTTTTTCTTTGGGGGAAAGATCACTTAATAATAATACGAGCAGTGTACTTTATCAATTACTGGGTCATTCACATTTTCATAGAATTACCTACGTGTTTATTTTCGTTCATCATTATACATAACAATTTGCATATCATTAACATCGTTTCCAAAAATCTAAAAGTTTCCACTTGCTGAGATTTGGGAACATGAAGGAACCCATCAAATACGAATAAGGAGATGTTTACATCGTCCATTTACTTCCCAGGGACATCAATAACCTCTGTTTGCTCATATTTCAAATTTGTCTCTCTTCCTCCCTCACCAGGTAAACAGAACTTCGTTGGAACAGGTTATTCACTAACTAAATAATGCAAGTCTTCTGATTATTCTTGCTTTTGGCGAACTGGAATTTTTTATCTTTTTGGATGGTTCAGGCACCTTCTCTCTTCCCCTTCTCGTTTACTTTCTCTCGGAATTCGTAAGCCATTGATGAAAGGGAGAGATTGCAATTGTCCCTAGAAGCTTTAGGAAAATCAAAATTTGAATCATGAGCAAAGACTACTGATATTTCTTATCATTATTTAATGCATGAATTCTAACCCTCATCTTTTCGCATTGAGAATGAATATCTATTAGTTCTTGGAACTCATAAAGTAACAATTCTTATTAAGAATCAGTTGCTCCTTCGATCAGCCTTGGATCAGGACCTAACACTTAGCATTTTTTTATTACCTTGATAAAATGTCGCCGAACTAAGAGTTTAGAAAAATAAAAGCAGTCTTCTAATTCTGAATGATTTTACGATTCATATCTTTCTGCTCTGTTCTCAGACTGTTTCCTTGCTTGCAGGAAACGAAAAAGGAAGAATGAATTCATACTTGAGGAAGACTGATGTCTCTGTAAGACATCAGGACTCCTGAAATCCTTGGAAACTGATCTAAATTATGATTTTAAAGACTTTCCAAATTAACTCGTTCTTTAACAGTGATACTAATAATGCACAATCATTAATGCCCAAAGAATTAGTGATTTTGTTCGGAGTTTTCCAATACGAGAAGCAGAAGAAGAAACTGATTCAAACATTTTATCTTCTCTCGTTAATAAAAAGACCGAACTCCATCAACATGAATAACTAGAAGTGATGAGTGAAATCCCATCTTTTAGCTGTGTATTAGCAATCTCAGGAGCGAAATCAACCATTAATTTCCTTATTATTTTATAAATATGATACTGTCCCTCTCAAGAGACTTTATAAAATACTGATTCAATACTAACATATATCAATGCCTCTATAAACAGCAGTCATAATTACGGCAGTAAAGGCTTACAGAAAATTTCAGTTTTCTCAGGAGACTGAGTCTTTTATTTGACAGTTCATGACTTTTCCTTACAAATTTTGTTCAGGGATATTTATTTTATATATATATATATATATATATATATATATATATATATATATATATATATATATATATATACCAGTATATATATCTCATATATATATATAAAACCTAAATATATATATATATATATATATATATATATATATATATATATATATATATATATATATATATATATATATATATATATATATATATATATATATATATATATATATATATATATATATATATATATATATATATATATATATATATATATATATATATAATATATATATATATATATATATATATATATATATATATATATATATGACGACCGTCATAAAAAAACAATTGTAGATATGAAAAAATCCTTTAATATATAAATAATT
>NC_089755.1:6216977-6224477 GCF_040412425.1 Macrobrachium rosenbergii
ATACATATATACATATATACATATATATATATATATATATATATATATATATATATATATATATATATATATATATATATATATATATATATATAAATATATATATTTCATTTACACCTCGACATCCAGTAAACACAAAACAGAATAAACAAACGTGCAGTGGAGAAAAAAAGCACCATACCAAAAACACCATAAACACGAAACACCATAAGAAAAACAACAGCCACAGAGGAGCCAGTCAAAATCCAGACCCAATTCCTTCTCAATAAAAACTAAACCATTCCGCAATCCCTAACAGCCATTCCCGGAACCTGACAAGAGGAATTAAATCCTACAGGAGAAGAGAAAAGGAATCAGGAATTAGAAAACCACATAATCTCTTCAGCGCCGGAACCGTCATCAGGGTTCTGTGGAAAAGTCAGAGGGCGGATTTGATATTACGTGGCGAAGTTTGCCAGACAATTATGAATTATTCTGGGTCCCAGGAGAGAGAGAGAGAGAGAGAGAGAGAGAGAGAGAGAGAGAGAGAAGAGAGAAGAAGAAGAAGAAGAAGAAGAAGAAAGAAGAAGACGAGAGAGAGAGAGAGCCAAGGTGGGAGGTCTTTCACTCATCGCTGCTTCCGGGACGCCAGGAGAAGAATCGTACTGCTAATGCTTTCATATTTCACGGGATGAGGTTGAGAGCTTCCTAAAGAAGACCGTTCAGGATATTTCCTTATGGGATGTTTTGAGAAATGGCTTTTTTTATTATTATTTTTTTATTCTTAACAGAGAAAAGGAAAAAGTTGAATGATGGCGGTTGACCTTTATTAGGGATACATGAGTTATTTGAAATTTCAGTTCTTTGGATTTTCAGGGACATTGACCTTTCTTGCTGATGTGATTACATAATTATTGAATATATTAATCATAATAATATTTACCTAATATATTATATGGTAAATTATATAATTATTAGCTGTATGCTTGAACTTACTATGAGGACATGTTTTATTTAAGATCAAACTTAATTTATAAATTTATTTACGCATATAATTCTATTTAAGGCAAATTGAAGACAAGTCAAGATCCTGTCTACAAATGTATTTGAAACAAAGTAAAAACAAGTAAAAAATGCGCCGAAGTTTCTTCGGCGCAATCGAGTTTTCTGTCCGCTGGTGGCCTCAGCCACGCCTCATAAAACTCGTAGCCTCGGCCCATGAAACTCAGCCTAGGTCAGGTGGTAGCCATGTTGTTGGTACCTGTAGCGCTGACAAAAGTACGATTTTGGCTAACTTTAACCTTAAATAAAATAAAAACTACTGAGGGCTGCAATTTGGTATGTTTGATGATTAGAGGTGGATGATCAACATTCCAATTTGCAGCCCTCTAGCCTCAGTAGTTTTCAAGATCTGAGGGCAGACGGACAGACAAAGCCGGCACAATAATTTTCTTTTACAGAAAACTAAAAGTTAAGAGAAGTAGAATTAGTACAAAAATACAAACATCAACTTCTATAGTCGTAATAGGCTATACAGCTCATACCCCATAGGTACCTCGTTACCACCTGGATAACTGGACCACACGAAGTGTTTAAATTAAGGCCGAGTTCATATAATTCAACTGTCGGAACAGGGCCTCACTATTCTCCTTAAAAGACAAAAGGTCACAACTTGAAACATCCGGAGGATTGATTATGTTTGCTGGAAGAAAGGTCAAAGGTCAAGTAATATAGTAATGTGGGTCATAATTGATTTGGATAACTATTATTTTAGTTCAAAGTGTATTGTTAATTGAAATGTGTAAACCATAGGGTGTAATTTCAGTTACTTGATGATTAAATGAAGGAGGATATTCAAGTTTTTTCTAATTAGTAGAATACTGAGTATGACTGATGTATATATGTTTATAAGATAAAAGATGATTTCACCAAGTATAGTTTCTGAAGCGCCGTGACTTTTAGCTTGAAGTGCTGATACAGATGTAAGTTCTTTTCTTAAACTTTCACAAGAAAAAACTCGAATAAAATCTAGAGTAATCTAATTTATTTCTAATGTATTCTTCTCATCTCTAAGATCGTATCAAAGCTGAGTATCACTCCTTAAATTTGGTGCCTTAAATACATCCTTAATTGTCTTTTTTATATAATGCATGATCCTGGTATGAAATCAAATCTTTTTTTACGCGGCAAAACAAGTTCACATTAATGGGACTCTTGTGGCCATAGACCTAGTTTCTCACGAATTCAATACTGTAATTTTGGGGGTCCTGCCTCGGTATCTCTCTTTGCTTTCTTAGTGATCATGAATATGGATTTTGTCAATTCTTACTGTGTCTTTGATTTAAAGTCTTTTTAAATCTTCATAAATGGTGGTATTTATGCCACTGGGTGTCAGTTAGCATCATGGGATCTCTACCTTGTTGACAAGGTTGTTTGAAATGGTAGGAGGCTACTCTTTTCTTTTGTTAGTTGTGGAAAGGACTTTTATCGCTAGTTATGAATGCATCTATTGTTTTTGAGTTCCTCTATTGTTATTCTTTTGTTTATTCTTATGTTTACTTCTAGTTACACAGAAGAATACAAGATTGATCAAATTAAATATTAAACCTATCCTAAAGGCAGTCACAGAATGACGGCGAAACGTAAAATAAAATAAAAAAAATACAAAGCAAAACTCACAAAAATCCTTCTAATTATAAAAAAATCTTATCTTTCACCTAACTGGAACAAGAGAGAGAGAGAGAGAGAGAGAGAGAGAGAGAGAGAGAGAGAGAGAGAGAGAGAGAGAGAGAGAGAGAAGAGAATCCTCAAAGTTTCTTCTAGTTGTAAAAACCTTTTCATACACATAACTGTATATATATATATATATATATATATAATATTTATTCTTTATATATATATATATAGATATAGCATATATATATATAAACGTAAACCTGAATACGTCAGAAATGTTGAGAGAGAGAGAGAACGTCGAGTCAGAAATGTTAAAATCTTTTTTCTTAACAATTTGCAATGTGACATCATTTCCAGAAACTGTCGAATAAATGCTGCCATATTCTTCTTTCTTTTCTTTTGCTCTTTCTTTCCTTTCGAATTTAGAAAGAGGGCTTTTACAAAAGCTGGCAGGGGAAAACAAGCGGCTTTTCGTTTAAGAATAAATAAAAACGTTTTATTCTGAATGTAGAACTCGAGTGAAATATCCTCCCTGGAGGTACCTGTTGGTTAAGCCTTCGGGTGGGAAATATTCAAAGGAGGTTTATCACTACATAAGGACAATTGATATATGTATTTATTTTCTCTAACAAAAGACTTTTAAAAAATTCATTTGAATTGTCTATTTTTCACAATTTCTTTGCTTTTTCCTAAACATATACTGCTTTATTATATATGGATTTATTTTCTCTGACAAAAGAATTATTACAAAAGTCATTTGAAAAGTCTATTGTTACCCAGTTTCTTTTCTTTTCCTAAACATACACTGCTTTTAATGACCAATAAGGATCTATAAATGTGAAAGAGATACAATCTTTACCTTTTGCTGATTTATTATCCAATACATGAACTAAATATTCGTCTAAAATGATTTCACCTGAACTAAATATGCACATGCAATTAAGACTAAATAGGCAAAAAATAACAGAAATTTCTCTAATGATTGCATAAACGACCCATATTCCAGACATGGATTTCTACACACAGCAGGAACACATATTTGAAACTGATTTCTCCTGAACTATATATACACAGGTAATCAAGACTAAATAAGTTAAAAAAGAAAGACAGTTCTCTAATTATGCCATAAACTGCCTGTATTTCTCCCCAATGCCTCCAGAAGAGCTAAATATTCAACTGTAATTCACAATAACAGTCCATTACCCTTTTCCTGAACGAACTCATCATCAAATAACTTCCAGGAAGGAAGTGATGTTTCCATAATTCCAGAGCAACGGCCTCTGCTCCGAAGTCAGGAGGCAAAAACGTCCCTCGAAGCTCATTTCCAGGAAAAATGACAGTAAAAGTTTAAATGTTTTAGCCTGAGGAGAAACTGAAACTGAGTCTGCAGAGACAAAAAAAAAAAAAAAAAATAGTCTTGCCTTTTTTGTTTATAAACGTTGCCGTATCACATGTATCATCTTTTGTCTTTTTGGGAATCCCTTCTCTCAGACAGTTAGTTGGTTGGTTAAAAATAAACTAAAGAATACATAAAGTGAATAAAAATTTGCTAAAAGCTGAGAAATGTGAAAAATGAGGAAAATAAAAAAAAATGGGGGAAATGCAGCTCTTATTTAAAATTTTACATTTAAAGACATTTAAAATTTGGGACTTTTTTCAACATATCTGTGGTGCATAACTATACAGTGACTGAAAATCCACAATTTAAAAGCTGTTTTTTGCCTTACTTTGTTACAAAATACAGTTTGGACTCACAAACAATTTGCAGTTTTTCTTTGATTCTTAACATAACTCACCTTGGGCTCATTCTTAACATAACCCACTGCTGTGGTTTATAAATTCAGAGAGGAATTAGTTTTAGCTCCAAAATGGATAAATACCTTATATGGGTTCATTCTTTAATATAACCCATTGTTGTAGTTTATAAATTCTGTGAGGATTCAGTTATAGCTACAAAATATATAAATTTCTGTATGAGATGGGCTCATTTTTAATATAACTTACTGTTATGGTTTATAATTCAGAGGACTCAGTTATAACTACAAAAATGAAAATAGTGTATACCCATTTGTAAAAGCAGGAAATGTGAAAAAAAATGAAAAAATTAAATATAGAAATAAAGTTTGGAAAAGAAAATGGACAGTTGTCCAGTATAGAAGAGGCAAAGAATCCAATTTGCAAACAGAGAGTAAACAGCAACAAATCCCTTCGAAGAGACGCAAATAAAACTAAATCCTTTTACGAGCCTTCCCAAAACATGTCCCGCCAAAACAAAAAAAACAAAAACAGTAAAATAGGAAAAGCACAAAAATAAAAGCATTAGATTATATATATATATATATATATATATGGTTTGAAACTATAAAAAATATATATTTTATAAGGGATTAAATATAATATATATATATATATATACAAATATATATATATATATATATATATGTATATATTTAATATATATATGAATATATATATATAAATATATAAATACATATATATATAAATATAAATTTATATATAAATATATAACAGTATATATAAATATCCATAATATATATATATATAGAATCATATATATAAAGTAAATATATATATATATAAATACAAATATATATATATATATAATATATATATATATATATATATATATATATATATAATATATATATATATATATATAATAAATTAATATGTATAAATATATATATATATATATATATTTATATATGATATATGTGATTATATATAAGCATATATAAGCTTCAAACGTCGCTTTAATATCAATCTACCTAAATAATATATTTTCATATATAAACAAATTTTTAGTTGACCAAATTCGAAAAAAAAAACCAGCTGAAAATAACTCAGGACTACAGTAGTCGCGTAACCACGCGGCCAGCAAAGTGAAAGAACCAATTGATATTAAAGGACGTTTAAAGCTTAAAACTGATTGTATATGAATCTTGACTGTGATAAAACACAATATGGCTGCGTGACAAACGCACTATAATGTATGGCAGAGGTGGTGGGTATCGTCTCGAATAAAACACCTTTAACGGGCGATTTGTATATGACGATATCCTTCTATACCATTGCTGGCCGCGTTTGCTAAAATAGATCCTGAGTTCTTGTCCTTTTAAGATCGAGCCCACGAGACGATAACAGATTATCAACTAAAATTCCCCTTCGGTAACATATATGAAAAATATTATATAAGATTGGATATAAAGGACGTTTTGTAAACTGATTTAAATGAATCACGGTGATGTGATAAAAAAATACAATATATAGAGATTTTCTTATTCTACATATGGATACATAAAATGTATGTATGTATGTAAATAAATAAATACCAAATATATATATAATAATCTGTAAGTATATTTTCATAAAAAAATAACATAAATCACAAAGCTATTTTACCTTGCATTAACACATACTTCCAATTATTTAAACACTTTCTTAACCTTCTTTATCTTATCTGTTAATGATATTTCTTGATTTTCTAGTCAAATAGAATTTTCTTAAAGTCCCACCTGTGAGTTTGTAATACATTGAATAAAACATAAATATATACCTTTTAAATCCATTAAAAGACTTGACAATGAGACTAAAAAGATCTTCCATTTCAATAAAGCTCAAAAGAGAATATTAAGAATCAGAGACAGGAAAGAGTTAGAAATGACACCACAAAGGAAATGACGGAATTTCCATATGGAGATGAGATAATGATGAAAGGGAGATGGAATGAAATATAGAGTTTAGGCCGAAGGCCAAGCGCTGGGACCTATGAGGTCATTCAGCGGTGAAAAGGAAACAGAGTAAAAATTTGAAAGGTGTAACGGGAGGAAAACCTCAAAGTTGCACCATGAAACAATAATTGTTAGGAGAGGGTAGATAAAAAAGATGGAATAAAAAAAGAATATGAACGGAGGTACACTAAAAGGAATGACAAAAGGTTGCAGCTAGGGGCCAGAAGGACGCTGCAAAGAACTGGCCAAGAAAATAAATAATGCCTACATTGCACTGCGTGAGGTGCAACTGACGGAACTAAATTAAAGATGATGATGAAAAGGAGTTTCATAAGGAATATATATTAACAAAAACCGCCTTTTGGAAAAAAAAGCGTTGAAATGTAAAGTTAATTTTCCTTTACCCTTAACTATGTCTTCGAAAGGTCAAAAGGAAAGGAAGAAATATTATTATCCCTCTCAGCTGAATAATTTTTCTTCAGGTGAAATGGACAATATAAAGCCGCTAATCTTCCCCATTAAAATATTTTAAAAAAGTTAACAAGACCAAAAATTCGTAACTCTTCATCGCCAACTTTTCTCTTAAAAAATAAATAAAAAATTAAGTAAAAATCGAGAATCTGAACTGGACTTTGAATGGCGTGTAGCGTATCGAGAGAACTATTTTTCTTCTTCATTTGATCTTCGAGTAACAAATTCCGTCTGTTCTTTCGATCATTTTATCTCATTCGCGAAAAAGTAAAATACTTTGACATTAAGTGTCTCTGAACGTTATGTATCTAGACTGAATTATAATATTAAAAGCTCTTCAGACAAATTGCTTTCCTATCCTAAAATAAATTTCCTCATATTCTGCTATTTCAAAATAATTTCAGTTATCAATTATCTTCCATCTTCCAATATATTCCATTCAGTTATCTCCGATACTCTCTTTCAACATTGCTGTTAATCGCACAGTGCCATAAGAAATAAAAATTATTTTTCACGAAAAAAATCTGTTGACGGAAGGAACAAGTAATAAGTTCAGGAACAGAATTCAAAATGAAGCAAATAACTGAATTATAAAGGAGAAATTATGTCGTAAATAAGTATT
>NC_089755.1:6234477-6249477 GCF_040412425.1 Macrobrachium rosenbergii
CCTTGTCAACATTCAGGATTTGTAGGAAAGGCCACCAGAACACCTTAATGAAAGCAGTCGCTATTCCCATACTAGATTCCTTGGTAGGCCTGAAGGAGACACAGCAGGGGAATGCGAGATATAACAGGAGGAGGAGGAGGAGGAGGAGGAGGAGGAGGAGGAGGAGGAGGAGGAGGAGGAGGAGGAGGTCTCTCACCAACAACCGCGTCTTTCGCCTTGCCTGACTGGCTTTGCTTTGTCCTATGAGGCGATCAAGGGATGACTTGGAGGAATACTTGAGTGATTTAGTCTTTAGCAAGGAATTACATGATAGAATTTGCCTTTTCAGACATCATCATTATTGTAAATAACTGAGCTATAAGCATTGTAATTCCTACCTATATCAAAGATTTATAGGATAGTATTTAAACGATGTCCTTTAGCATTCCATCATGGTTATCAAACAAAACTCTCTCTCTCTCTCTCTCTCTCTCTCTCTCTCTCTCTCTCTCTCTCTCTCAGTAAATACTTGAGCTATGGATAAAGTAATTCCTACCTCTAACCGAGATCATAAGATATTTAAACGGTGATGTTTAGCTTCCCATCACGGTTATCACATAGGCCTAATCTCTCTCTCTCTCTCTCTCTCTCTCTCTCTCTCTCTCTCTCTCTCTCTCTCTCTCTCAATAAATATCAATAGTATCAATAGTACGTTCAGCTCATAACTAAACAGACCAGCGTTCGATCCCCAAACAGGGCTCGGCTGGAATGGCATGAGAGTCTCTTGAAAATGCAGTCAGCCCTCTGCGGATCAAACCCAGCCTCGAATCACCGATCTTGATTCATCAACTCTGATTTTGTGAGCTTCTCTGAATGAGGACCCCATGAATTGGTGACATTCTGGTAGCCTGAGACCTGTCTCTGCTAAAGCAGCTAAGTGATTACCGAACTACTAAAGGTCAATATTAAAACGGTTCTTCAAACCATTAAGTGTCTGTTTTATAAGGAAAACGGAAGAGGAAATCGGTTTGTAATGGAATAATCCACTCGACTGACTTGACGCGACATTGCCTCAAGATCTCAGCAGAAGCTCCGAGGTGACACTCCATTACCTCTGACAACATTCCCGACTCGGTTCCACAGAGAGAGAGAGAGAGAGAGAGAGAGAGAGAGAGAGAGAGAGAGAGAGAGAGAGAGAGAGAGAGAGAGAGAGAGAAAGTGGAAGACTTGAAGTTCATGAAGACGAGTCTTACTGTGAATGGAACCAAAGCAATAAAGAGGAGTGTATTCAAAAGAGGAGGATCTCGTGTGTGGATATTGCTCTAGGCCGATGTTGTCAAACCATGAACTGTCATGTTGTCACACACTCAAGGATGATGCTGATACACCAAATATTTTCATGTTGTCACACCAAGAAGTTGCCATGTTGTCACACTATCAAGGCAATGTTGTAACACCAATAAGTTTCATGTCAGATCATGGAGTGTCATGTTGTCACACTATCCAGGTGGATGTTGTCACACCAAGAAGTTTCATCTTGTCAGACCTCGAAGTTTCATGCTATCACACTGTACACGCAATGTTGTCACACCAAGAAGTTTCATGTTGTCAGACCATGAAGTGTCATGTTGTCACACTATCAAGGCCCATGTTGTCACACCAAGAATTTTCATGTTGTCAGACCACAAAAGTTGTCATGTCACACTATCAAGGCCCATGTTGTCACACCAAAGAAGTTTCATGTTATCAGACCACAAAAATGTCATGCGTCACACTATCAAGGCCCATGTTGCCACACCAAGAAGTTTCATGTTGTCAGACCACAAAGTGTCATGTTGTCACACTATCAAGAATTACTTATGTTGTCACACCAAGAAGTTTCATGTTGTCAGATCACAAAGTGTCATGTTGTCACACTATCAAGGCAATGTTGTCACACCAAGAAGTTTTTATGTTGTCAGAACACAAAGTTTCATGTTGTCACACTATCAAGGCCCATGTTGTCACACACAATCAAATTTTCATGTTGTCAGACCACACAATAAATTTTAATATCAGACTACAAGGTCATGTTGTCAGACTATCAAGGCCCATGTTGTCACACTAAGAAGTTTCATGTTGTCAGACCACAAAGTGTCATGTTGTCACACTATCAAGGCCCATGTTGTCACACCAAGAAGTTTCATGTTGTCAGACCACAAAGTGTCATGTTGTCACACCTCAAGGCCCATGTTGTCACATAAATAAAAGTTTCAAGTTGTCAGACCAAAAAGTGTCATGTCACACTATCAAGGCCTATGTTGTCACAATAAGAAGTTTCATGTTGTCAGGCCACAAAGTGTCATGTTGTCACACTATCAAGGCCCATGTTGTCACACAAGAAGTTTCATGTTGTCAGACCAAAAGTTTCATGTTGTCAGACTATCAAGGCCCATGTTGTCACACTAAGAAAATTTCATGTTGTCAGACCACAAAGTGTCATGTTGTCAGATTATCAAGGCCCACACACTAAGAAAGTTTCAAGTTTGTCAGACCAAAAAGTGTCATGTTATCAGGACTTACACACTAAGAAAGTTTCATGTTGTCACACCAAGAAGAGTCATGTTTCACACTATCAACGTTGTCAGACCACAAAAGTGTCATGTTGTCACACTATCAAGCCCATGTTGTCACACTAAGAATTTTCATGTTGTCAGACCAACAAAGTGTCATGTTGTCAGACTATCAAGGCCCATGTTGTCACACTAAGAAGTTTCATGTTGTCAGACCAAAAGTGTCATGTTGTCATGTCAAGGCCATGTTGTCACACCAAGAAGTTTCATGTTGTCAGAACACAAAGTGTCATGTTGTCAGACTATCAAGGCTAATGTTGTCACACTAAGAATTTCATGTTGTCAGACCACAAAGTGTCATGTTGTCAGACTATCAAATTATCAATGTTGTCACACCGTAAGTTGTCACACAGACCACAAGGTTTATCATGTTGTCAGACCACAAATTGTCATGTTGTTGTCGGACATCAAAAGGCCCATGTTGTCACACTTGTCAAGCTACTGGTGTCACACCAAGAAGTTTCATGTTATCAGAACCAAAAGTGTCATGTTGTCAACTATCAAGGCCCATGTTGTCACACTAAGAAGTTTCATGTTGTCAGACCACAAAGTGTCATGTTGTCAAACTATCAAGGCCGATGTTGTCACACTAAGAAGTTTCATGTTGTCAGACCACAAAGTGTCATGTTGTCAAGGCCATCAATAAGAAGTTTCATGTTGTCACAATAAGTTGATGTTGTCAGACCATCAAAGCCCATGTTGTCACACTAACAAAGTTCATGTTGTCAGACCACAAAGTGTCATGTTGTCAGACCAATCAAGGCCATGTTGTCAAATCAAATGTTGTCAACCTAAAAGTTTCATGTTGTCAAACCAAGAAAGTGCATGTTTTCAGACTCAAATCATCATGTTGTCAGACCACAAAGTGTCATGTTGTCAGACTAAAAATTTTCCATGTGTTGTACTAAAACAAATGTCATGTTGTCAGACCACAAAGTGTCATGTTGTCAGACTATCAAGGCCCATGTTGTCACACCAAGAAATTTTGTGTGTCATGTCAGAACACAAAGTGTCATGTTGTCACACTATCAAGGCCCATGTTGTCACAACAAGAAATTTCATGTTGTCAGACCACAAAGAGTCATGTTGTCACACTATCAAGGCCCATGTTGTCACAACAAGAAATTTCATGTTGTCATACCATTGCCAGAAAGTGTATGATGGCCAATGTTGTCACACTAAGAAGTTTCATGTTGTCATTTAACAAAGTGTCATATTGTCAGACTATCAAGTGTCATGTTGTCACACTATGAAATTTCATGTCAGACCACAAAGTGTCATGTTGTCACAATACTGGGTGATGTTGTCACACCAAGAAGTTTTTCATGTTGTCACTTTATTGTCACACTATCAAGGCCCATTGTTGTCACACCAAGAAATTTCATGTTGTCAGACCAAAAATTCTCATGTTGTCAGACTATGAAGGCCGATGTTGTCACACCTACAAAAATAATTCCATTCAGACATCATGGCACTTCAATGGTTCACTACCAAAAAAATTGTCATGCTGTCAGTTGTCAGACCACAAAGTGTCATGTTGTCACAGGATATAAACCCTGTTGTCACACCAAAAAGTGCATGTTGTCACTCAGAGTCTCATTTGCAGTCCATGAATTCTCACTGTTGTCACACTCTGAAAACCAATGCTGTCAGAATTAAAAAGTATCATGATACGCTCGTAAAAATATTTTCATGTTGTCAAAATGAAGTCTCATGTTGTAGAAATGTTATTTCTCTCGGTATAATGTAAGTTCCATTGAAAATTATTGATGGTTTTTACAATAAACTGTAAAAAAATATTAGTCCCGTTGCTAGGTAACCAATTGGTTCTTAGCCACGTAAAATAAGTCTAATCCTTCTCCAGCTCTCTCTCTGTTAATCAGCTCAGTGGTCTGGTTAAACTAAGGCATAAAACTCTCTTCTCTCTCTCTCTCTCTCTCTCTCTCTCTCTCTCTCTTCTCTCTCTCTCTTTCTCTCTCTCTCTCATTCCATTGCATTACGAAAATTCCATCTTCCTAAATCAAGGTGTCACTTACATTCCCCAATTCAGAAAAATTACATAATATCAAAAACACATTTTCCAGCGTTAATTTCATTCAATCTTTTCCGTTATTCGTAATGAGAGAGAGAGAGAGAGAGAGAGAGAGAGAGAGAGAGAGAGAGAGAGAGAGAGAGAGAGAGAGAGAGATCAAAATCATTCGTAAAAGCTGGAATTAAAAGCAACATCGACTAGGCCTAATCCAGGTCAACCAGACAACCTATTTTGAACTTACTTTCCAAGACAACTAAAATGCGAAGGATGACAATTAATGTCCTTATTTTGAGAAAGGATCCATCCTACGCCACAGACGCCCAGACCCTGAGGGAGGGAATCCTCCTCCTCCTCCTCCTTCCCGTCTGAGGAATGTTCTTCTTCCCCTTGAGAGGAGGAGACTTCGGAGGGAATTAGTGGACATATTGAAGGCTTCATTTACTTTGAGAGAGAGAGAGAGAGAGAGAGAGAGAGAGAGAGAGAGAGAGAGAGAGAGAGAGAGAGAGAGAGATTTAATACCAGTCATTTCCATATTTCCAGAAAGAAATGCAGAGCAAAATTCAGTCAATTGTCTTGTTTTGTTCTTGTGTAAAATAATTAGTAATCAACTGGATTATATCAACGATTATATGATTATGGAATAATTGTGTATTTATGTATAATGTTCATGAATTATTTTCTTTTAAGATGACACCCTGTAACTGGAGTCTGTCTTTGTCGTAGTCGACCATAAACATTGCACCGCCAGTTACTCGTACAAATGAATCAGTCGGCCTTCCTAAGAAGCTATGCTTGAAAACCATTGATTGATAGAACTGAGATTGAAGGTATAAGTTTTAGTGACGTTTATATACCAAAACTTCCTTATAATTAAACATTAGTACAAAGGTTTCATTCAACAACTTCTGAAACTTATTGCTGTATTTGTATGAATATGTATGCATACATGAATACCTTGATGACTGAGATGTTGATAAGTTTCAGATCATATAACCTATTTTTGCTAAATGTTTTGTGCTGTTTACTTATATAAAGGTGTATACTGATCAAAACTCTTGTGCTTACACAATCCATTGTCACACTGTGTATGGAAGTGTATGCATAAGAGCCTCGATGGCTTAGTCGGTAGAGCAGCAGCCTCGGACTTCATAGAGGTCTGTGGCGCGGGTTCAAATCCGCAGCTGACCGGTCAGAGAGGATTACGTATGTAATCAACGGATAGGTTTGCTGAAAGCAAATGGGTGTTACAGACTAATAACACACAAACAAAGCCACTCCAACATCTTTTAAAAACATAACAGACACCTGCTTCGAAATGTCGACCTAACCACTCAACTCTTCTCGCTGGTGGGAGAAAGGGAGCTGGGGATTTGGTACGAAACATATACACATGCACTACCGGGGTCTAAGCGATGTCAGGCAGGGCAGTCGATCGAGGCTACGGCCTATTAACGCCAAATCAAAGTCCTTCAAAAGAAGGCACCGTGCTTACCCCATATAAAAGATGGGAAAAAGCACGTTAAACGAAGAAGAAGAAGAAGAAGAAGATGGAAGTGTATGCATACAGCCGTCATATTTATATTATTGTAATAATACCTAAAATTGGCATAATATTACCTTCTGGAATCATCTCAAAAGGACTTATTAAACGTCAAATGAAATACTTATGTCAAATCGATCGTGTCTAAAATATTACGGAATTTGGAAATAAAATTAGTAAAAATGCTTCATAATGTTTTATACATTTATACTGCTGTTGGGTGATTATTCAACCACTTTTATATTATTGTTATGTAATATTTTAATTAAATTAAAGGCACAAGTGCCTTTATATCTAGCCAAATTTTTGCCACCCCTCAGAATGAGCCTTTCTCCTCAGGGCACCCGCTCCTCCCCTTTCAGTACCTCGTGAGCTCGTGTCCGGGTCTGAGTGAAGTGTTGCCGAAACGAATCACCTTTCGTGTTGTTCCTTTCAAGTACACACATTTCTGAGTTATAAATTGTATGTGTGTTTAGATGTTAAGATCTCTCTCTCTCTCTCTCTCTCTCTGAGACCTTACCCAGAAGAAGTAAAACTGTGTTGGTGTGGGCTCAATCATCAATCTTGCCAAGACTGAGCAGAAAGTTAGAGAAATTGGGAAAATCATTGGTGTTGTTGGCGATCAGTGTACCTCTTCATTGCCCAGGTAAGGAGAGGGGCAAGCTTTATTTGTCCCTTGTACCAGGGACCAGGAAGACGCAGAGAGACAACGTATAAAACCAGAAAGCTTATTGCAAGACAGTGACTGCAAATATGCAAACCCCCAAGGCCTCCTGAACCAGAAATGAAGAGACAGAACCAAAGCTCTGAGGGAACGTGCATGATTGCTTGGGGTTCAAGAGTTTTCATGGCTGTCGAAAGCCTCAATGTCCTACGATCAAAGAAGGAAGCGTAGGACTGAAGGAGAGTCCTTTGAAAACCTGCAATGAAGGAAGCGTAGGACTGAGGGAGAATCCTTAGGAGAAAACCTACAATGTCCTACGATCCAAGAAGGAAGCGTAGGACTGAAGAGAATCCTTAGGAGAAAAACCTGCAATGTCCTGAAAAGAAGGAATCAGGACTGAAGGAGAATCCTTTGAAGAAAACCTGCAATGTCCTACGATCAAAGAAAGCGTGGACTGAAGGAGGACTGAAAACCTGCAATGGAAAGAAGGAAGCGTTCCTTGAAAATCAAAGAAGAAAGCGTAGACTGAGGTGAGAATTGGAAAAAACTTCAATATCTAGAAAATCAGGTTCATACTACTTGACATTGACTGGGAACTGATCACGGTCCTGTGTACAGTAAGAAGGGGTCGGATACCCATGCCCCCGGCACATTGTTATTTATACCTCAAAGCAACCTGATTAGGTGATGGAATGGGCCAGCCTTGGGTACTCTGGCTTTAGGTGAAGGTGTCTTGTCAGACAGAAACATCAAGATGAACCAGCTCATTCACTTAATACACCTTTTGGATATTAACCATAAAATTCAATGGGACTTTGCCAGTTCTGGATACCACAACTGCACCTGAGTTTACAGCAGCCATTAAGCAGCTGAGGGCAGGCTGTCCCCAAGGGGCATCTCAGAACTCGGTTGATGGCGTTCCCAAGGGCACTGGAGAAACGGAAGAAGGGAAAATAAGTCTACAGATCATGAGGAATGTGATAAAATCTATAGTATCATTTATATAGGTAATAAGAAATGGAATGTGATATATATAAAATCTTTATATATATATATATATATATATATATATATATATATATATATATATATATATATATATATATTCCCTAATATTTCCTGAGATACTATAAATGTTCTTATCTCCGTCAAGTTAACTGAATCATATACTCTATATTATATCTATTCTATTCTATATATATATAATCTATAAGTCTACATATATAATAGAAAAGGTTCGATTCGAAAACAACGATGGAAAATGTTTTGATATTATGTAATTTTTCTATTTTAGGGAAAAGGTCATTTTGACATTGCTATTTTTTTACATGACATGATAGAGAGAGAGAGAGAGAGAGAGAGAGAGAGAGAGAGAGAGAGAGAGAGAGAGAGAGAGAGAGAGAGAGAGAGATTATTCCTAATAAAACAATTTAGACGCATTGGTTTGTACAAATTATTTCACTGTAATATTTCACTTTAAACCATATTTCATTTTGGATTGAAAATATAATTTTCCTGTGTTTTGAGTTTTATTTTGAACGTTTTTGAAATTAGTATATTCGTTCGCAAATGAGTCCTTTTAAAGAGATAGATAGCAGACCCACCATCATATCCTCACAATCCCTGGGACCGCAGTGGGAAAGTGGGGTTTTTGGGTGGAAAAAAAAAAAAAAAAAGACTGAAATAAAAGGACCTTATTCCCACTGACAGTTCTCATTCAGATTAAGGGAAATTCATGGAATGTTTTCAGACTATTATTCACTAGGTGACTAGGGTAAGGACAGGGTGCCCTTGGTTACGTTAGGTTAGGTTAGGTTAGGTTAGGTGAGTTTAGGTTAGGTTATGTCATTCACGAACTAAACGAAAGTCATTATAAACATTCAAAGCAATATTTTTTGAATTAAAACATGGGATGATAATGAGATTTTCAAATTCAAAATGACAAAAAGTTATACGGTAAAATGTAACCAAACTTTTATATCGTTTATTCATAAGTTAAGAACAATTAGTACCTCAGCAATTGCAATATCAAAGGAGCTTTTGAAACATCCATCCAGAATCCTGTAGCATTATGCTGAATCGCATCCTCCCACAAATGTCTTCATAAGCATCAGGGCAAATGGTATTCACTGACAACACCTTCCTTGCAATTGCAAAGAAAAACTTATGCACAGAACTTCATGGTCTGACAACATGATACTTCTTGGTGTGACAACATGGGACTTCTTAGTAAGACATCATTACACTTTTTAGGCAGACATGATATTACTTTAGCATGTGACAACATGGGCCTTCTTAGTGTGAAAACATGACATTTCATAACTGACAACATATTACTTTTTGTGTGACAACATGGGGCTTCTTAGTGGGCATGATTACATATTAGGCAGACAGCATATTTTTTTGTGTGACAACATGGGCCTTCTTAGTGTGACAACATGACACCTCATAGGCTGACAACATATTACTTTTTGGTGATAACATGACATTTGACAACAACATATTACTTTTGGTGTGACAACATGGCCTTCTTTGTGTGACATGACATTTCATAGTCTGACAACATATTCTTTAACATGTTACAACATGACATTCTTGGTGTGACAACATGACCTTCTTAGGTGTGACACATGGGCCTTCTTAGTGTGACAACATAACCTTTTATTATGTGACAACATAAAACCTTTTGTGACAACATGACATTTCATAGGCTGACAACATATTACCTTTTTTGTGTGACAACATGAGCACTCATAGGCTGACAACATATTACTTTTGGTGTGACAACATGGCCTTCTTTGGTGACATGACATTTCAACACAGCACTGAAATGGTATCTTTGGTGTGACAACATGAGCTTTATAGTGACACATGACATTTCATAATCTGACAACATGATACTTTCTGGTGTGACAACATGAGCCTACATACTGTGACATGACATTTCATGGTCTGACAACGTGGTAACTTTCTGGTGTGACAACAAGGGCCTTCTTAGTGTGACAACATGACACTTAATATGCTGACAACATATTACTTTTTGATGTGAAAACATGGGCCTTTTTAGTGTGACAACTCCTCCAACCCCAAGTGGGAGCGGCCCACCACTTCCCCACAGAGATCCTGTACTTACGGTAGTTAATGCTAGATCGCCAATTGCCCGCGTTCGCCAGGTCGTGTCAATGGATTTTTGACGCAGAGTGTCGAATCTTGGATTTCGTCTATGAACGTACACCTCACGGCAAAATCCATTACCGATCCGGCTTTACAATTTACGAGGCAAAGAGTTTCATAGATTTTGCTAAGGAGATGCGAGTGCATACTTGCGGGAATATCTTTTTAAAGGGGAAACAAACACCTGGGATGGTTTCAAAGCCAATCTGCGTTCCATTTATGGGAGTGAGGATGCATTGGATGAAGTTCTTGCTTTACACGCAACATCATAGGACTCACATCTATGACTAATCTAAGTATTATAGCAGATGAGGCAGCTCTGATAGGAGATAGGCTCGAAAATTATAAAGGACAGATTGATGGCTCAAGTTGGGTCAATGGTAATCTGCATATCAGTTCCAAATCTGTCTGCAGGTTATTCTATTTGCTGCTTGTAACAGCAATGTTACCTGAACCTTTGGTTAAGTGTTTTGACGAAAATTACAATCAGATAGCTCAGAATTAGATATCTATGGTAAGTTCGGAAAAACACTTGTCCAAGTGTAGATCTCGATCTCCTTCTCTGATTCAGGATTTTACAAAGCAGAAAACAAAATCGATAGTGGTTCACATCACCGCAACAGGTTGTAGTCACTAATAATCCATCAGCAGTCATTTGTTACAATTGCAAAAAACCTGGTCATGTGATAAATGGTGTAGGTCCATATTGTTCAATCCATAACAGTACGCATCATAAGTATAGTCATTGCAATGCAAGAAGAAGAATTTAAACAGTAACACAAACATTTCAAAACACTGGTATTGACGCTAAAGCAACATAGTACCATGGAGAAGAACAAACATTACAAAGCAGAACAGTAATGCGGGTCAAACAAGTACATTCAAATCGTTCCTCAGGAAAGCAACTTCAGGCTCAGCAGTTCCAAACAATAACGCGTCAGTGAATTTTCCGAATGCCGGCGGGCAGACAAACGCCACGCATAGCCAGCTTAAAAGGGGAGGAGGCGATATTGGGTTATCACTTTTTGAATCAGATAATAAATTCCAATGTTCTCAAGATATGTGTGAAGACAAAGAATTTTCCAGAAATCGAGTGGTATCTCCCAAACATGCAGAGCACGGTCCCGTAGATTTTTGCAAAATACACGCTATTATTGGCTCAGAAGAAGTTAGACCCACTTTGCATGCAGTTAGCTTAGAACACAAGCATTTCACCTTGTTTTTGATTTCAGGTGATCCCACGTAATATAATGGTTACATGCCCATCACCTTTTATTTTCAAGATTTCCCATCGAACGCTCTGATGTTCGTTTGTCAGAGAATATAGGCAATAATGAATTAGATGTAATTGGTGGTACATCTCAGATACAATACAGGTTGGGGCAACGTACTTTTACGGATACCGTATCATAGTTGGCAATATTAATATGTACCAATAGTTATTATGATATCCATCAATGCATTACGCCAACATGTTTAACACCGCAAAACGCGGAGTGTTTATAAAAGGGAAATTCTATCGGTCTTCACACATTGAAATCATGGATCAGAGGAGACGAGTAAGAAGATAACGCGTATATCGAAGAGCCAGTCACTTTGTCTCATAAGCGATGATATTGTTACAGCAGCCCAACATAACTCTCAGGCACCCGTCCTTGCTGCGTTCGCGCAGACCATTGACAAACACACCATCATATCTCACGGTCAGGTTAAAGAAAATTGCAAGGCTCAAAGGTTTTAATTCTTCCTGATACCTTAAAGATAAATGGCTTTCAGTCACGCAAGCATTATACAGTAAATTCTGATCATCGGGTTAACATTGAAGTTTTTAATCACTTAAATGCTGCTTTAACAGTACATGAAAATCAACATATTGTCAATATCGAAGCATATAAACATCGAATTCTTACAGTTGCTGAAATTAACTCCACTGAATCAACCCAACAGACCAGATCTCTTTTAAAAAAAGGTAATTAAAGGGACAGATCGAAGCAGACATTTTAGATAGGGATATAAGCAAGAAATTTTTTGATCTTTTATCCAAATATAGTGATGTTTTTCTACTAGTACTGGAGCTTTGAGGCCAAAACGGGAAGTCATCGAACATCAAATTCGTTTAAGGATAAAGACCAGGTCATTTACGTGCTTCATATCGTCTGGCCAAATTTCTGAATGAAATCAATGTTGAGGTAGATAAAATGTTAAAAGGGGGTTATTAAGAAATCTAACAGCCCTTATAATTTTCCCTTGATAGTAGTACCAAGAAAAAGGACAAACCTGGAGGATTTGTGTTGACTTTCATAAGCTTAACGACAAACTATCCTGATCGTTTCCCAGTACCTTGCACAGATGATATTTTGTCTCTAATAGGACCAGAATAATTTTTACTTCCTTGGACTTACTTAAAGGCTTTCACCAGATACCCTTAGCTAGGATAGTACCAGTACACTGCTTTTATTGCAGCTAGAGTCACTATGAATTCCTACGTATGCCATTTGGGCTACGTTGTGCTCTATTACGTTCACTAGAATGATCAATATAGTGTTCGGAGATTTGCTAGGAATATTTTCCATGCTTATATGGATGATTTGGATTATGTTTTCAACACCTTGGAGGAGCATTTAAAGTAAACTAGAAATAGTCCTTCAAAGGTTAGAACATCATCCTAAGAAGTAAAAATTTCTAAATGTGAGTTTTTAAGAGACGAATTAGTCTATTTGGGTTTCATGGTATCTCGGCAAGGTCTTAAAGTAGTCCCTTGTGATAAAATCTCTGCTATTATTAAATTTCCCGTTCCTACTAATGTTAAAGCCATACAGCAATTTCTCGGGGTTTCGGGTTATTATCGTCAGTTTATCCGAGATTATTCAGTAATAGCAGCTCCTTTAACTGATCTCATAAGGAAGGACGTAACAAATGGGAATCCCAACATCAAATTGCTTTGATACTATGAAGAAAAAAATCAGTTCTGCTCCTGTTTAAAGTTTCCCGATTTTACTAAAGGAGTTTATTATTGCAACCGACGCATCAGATCCAAGGAGTGGGAAGTGTGTTACTCCAGTGGCATGACAATAAGTTTTTCCCCATTGCTTTTTATTCTCTGGAAATTAAAAATGTCAGAAGAAATATGCAGTAATAGATAAGAATGCCTCGCCATTGCTAATTCGTTGGTACATTTAAATATATAATCTATGGGTATAGTGTCAGGATTCTAACTGATCACAAGCCCCTTACTGACTTTTAAAGGTTTCAATCATAGTCCTAAAGAACTCAGTGGCACATGATTATCCAGGACTTTGGAGCTAGGTGGATACTTACCCGGTAAAGCAAACGTAATCACCAGATGCTATCTCGTAACCCAGTACCAACACACTCCAATACCTTTCCTTTGATCTAGAAGAAATTCAATTCCTTCATAAGCTATGAAAGTGCTATCGAAAATGGTCAATCGTTAGCCAAGCAATAGAGAATATTACAGATATAGAATGGAATCTAGATTCAGTACGACAAGAACAAATGAAGATCAGAAATTAAGAGTAATAATAGATGCATTAAATAGGAATCCAGATGATAAGGAATATGTGAAATATACGAATCAATATTTCTTGATTAAGGATAACATTCTATGCCGATCCGTGGCTAGGAGAACCAGGAGTTCAACACAGTTAACTAACGACCAGGTGGTTGTACCTATCGCATTAATCCCAATCGTTCTGAAATGGCTTCACAACCATCCTCTGCATGGTCATCCTGGGTTCAAATAACCTCTCAAAAGGCCAAGTCATTATTTTACTGGTCTACTATATTTAAAAGATATTAGACATATATTAAAAACTGTGATATATGTTTCCGTCTAAAGGGCCATACTAAGAATCCTGTAGGTCTTTCGGAGACTTATCCGTGCCTAAACCTTTTGAAGGGTACACCTTGGTTATTGACAGGTTTTTGCCCGAGACAGACCGGGGAATAAAAACCTCTTAGTTATCATTGACATATACGAGTATACTGAATTAATACCACTAAAAAATTAAACAACCATTAGTGCGCTAGGAAGTTTTAGGAAGTGCTATATGTCTGAACTAGATTCCAAATATAATAATCTCTCTGACTCAATTGGAGAATTCAATAATCACTTTATTAACTCATTGTGCGAAATTCTGCAAATAAAGAAAGTCAATACGATGATATACCATCCTGAATCTAATGGATTGGTAGAACGGAGTTAATAGAAAGGTGCTAGACATACTGCGTGTAAACATAGGCGGTATGGACCCAAACTGAGATATTCACCCAATACCCACCGTGTCCAGTACCCTAAATAACAATTATCCATACTTCCGTATGTCTCCCCATGACTGTATGGGATGATGCCTGCTGGAGTCGCAGCACTGCATATTATCCCCGACATCTAGTTTATCCAGATCAAGATTGAAGGATATAATAGATGTTAGCCGAAGTAGATATCAAACGCTTTATAAAACCTCTTACAGGCTCAAGTGTTAATGAAGAATGCACATGATAAAAAAGCTAAGGTCACAAAGCCTTGCAAGAAGGAGATATAGTATATGTACAAGTCTATGTTAGAAAAGAGGCTAAATTGGAAATTGTTGCCTAAGTTTGAAAGGTCCTTTCATAGTTATAGGGTTTTAATAGGTAACCGACTTAAAATTCGGAATCAGTCCCGATTCAACCGATGTTCCGGCAGTATCTATCTCTCATGTGAGCTTAGACAATAGTTTGTTGTGAAAAAGTTAATTATTGTGTGAATTTTTACATCATTTGGATGATGCGATGTTTTTGTTTCATTATTTACAAGTTATTTTCTTTTACAGGCTCCAACATGAAGCTTGTCAAATTATACCATGCACTATTCCTCTCAATGTTTATCGTAGCTGGGAAGAGTTCTGTTCTTTTACATCTCATGGTTCTATAGTAGAGAAATGAATAATTTCTTTCTAACTGGCAATAATATAGTTTAGAAGTCAATATAGACGCGCCA
>NC_089755.1:6254477-6274477 GCF_040412425.1 Macrobrachium rosenbergii
AATTTATATGACCAACCTTCTTTGAGCCTACTGAAAATTCCTTAGGAAATTGAGTTGAAAAAGATTGGGAAAAAAGCACAGTAAGCCAGTAGCAAGAAATAAATACAATAGGGAAAAAGATATTGCTTTCCCTACCAACAACCAAAAAAAAAAAAAAAAAAAAAGAGAGGTCCCATAAGACAGAGCGAGGAACATACTGGATCGAGCAGAAGGAGGAAGGGAAGACTGTCTTAAAGATGCCACCTGGGAGCTGCACTGGCCCCCCTCCCCCAACAAACAGGAGCTTTGCCAATAGTCGCCAGGGTTTATAAGCGAGTTTTTTTCTTTTTTAGCTGATAGGTAAGATGAGCGAAAGAAGAATGAGGGCAGTTAGCTAGCTAACCATGGTAGGAAATAGCTTAGAAAATTAAGTATTAGTAAGAGTAATGTAAAATGTGGTTTAGCCAATTTTATTTAGATGAAGAATTGCAGTTATTTTTTTACTCAGGCCTTAATATTAGCATATTACAAAAATGATTTTTGTACTATGTTAACATTTTGGGAATTATACAGATTATATATTTCATTTTACTTCTTAACAGTTTAATTCCATTTGATAAGTTGCATTTTCTTATTTCAACCTTAATATTAACTGTTAATCGTGATTATACAATATATTTCAGATTAGATTCTGTAAATTACGTTTTTTCACAAGACATTTCTTAACAGTATAATGGTTGGGGTTGATGGCGATGAATATTTGAAGACACTTTCCACCAGCTGTGGTCTCTGTGTTGGACAGTTTCTCTCTTCGCCCCGTTTCTCCGTTAATCACTGTACTGGACTAGTTTACTCCATATTTTGCCAATCTATACATTCTCTGATTAAGTGGTTCTACTTTGTATTTTTTTTTGGGTATTTGTACTATATTCGGATCATCATCTTCTTGATTGTTTCTCACTGCGGACTCAGTATCTTATTTCGGATTTTTTGTAATACCCTTATATTGGAAGTCGATGCTAAACAAGTGGGTATTGGTGGATATTTATTATTGGTCTTATTAGACTTTTATAGAAATGGATTTTAATATTTGTGTTGATATTCCTAAACTTTTTAGCTTTGTATTTTGTGTTCTTGCTATTCTTAGTCTTTCTCTTACATATCTTGATATTCCTCTTTGTCCGAATTGCATTCCTAGTATTCTTGTGCTTTTAGTAAAATTCAAAGGTTGTTGATCTAACATTATTTTGCAGGTTTGTATGCAGATACTGATACTAGTTGGAATTTTAGATTTATTTGTTTTATCTTCACTTCTTTTCAAATTGATTTATTCTTTCTAATTTGGTCTATTATTTTTTGCTATTTGTCTTTTCAGAAGTTGGGTCCCTTCTTCTTGCACGTTTTTCTGTGTGTATAACTGTTTGTTATATCATCTGCAGCAGACATCAGTACAGTGCTCTGGTGGTGAAGTCACATCTGATGTATATTTAATGTTGGACTTAGTACAGATCCTTGTAGTACTCCACCTAGTGACGGGAATGGATTCCTATGTAATTCTGTGACTTAATTGTGCTGTCTGATCTTTAATGAAGTTGCATAAATATTTTCTCAAAATGCCTGGAAGGTTGAGATGTAATATTTTGTTTTGAAGTCCTTGTATCCATACTTTGTCAAATGCCTTGGCTATATCTCTACTTACTAGGTTGTTCAACAAGTACTTTCTTCTTTGTGATAGTGCAATGCTTTCATATATTGTTGCTAGTGCAATTTGGGTCCCTCTTCCTTTCTAAATCCATACTGATTTTTACTGTGTAAGCTGATTACCTTCTAGAACAATACTAATCTTGTTAATTATTTTTCCCAATATTTTACCAGGTACTTCTAGCAATGATATTGGTCTGTAATTCTCTACCTAACAGGTATCTCTTCCTGGTTTGGGTATCAAAATCATGATTGCATTCTCGAAAATAATTGGAAAATATCCCACTGAGAGAGTCCAATTGTATATCTCTTAATTTTTCAAATGCAATTTCTGGCAAATTTTTATTTATAACCTAGTTAATTCCACTTCTTACTGGTGCCTTGTGTTTAAAATTTTTAATTACTGTTTTGGTTTCCCATAACTCTATTTTTCCTTGTTAGCGGACAGTCTTCATTAAGTCTGCTAATATCTGCTGCATGATGCGGATTTGTTCTGTGTCTATGTTGTTCACTGAACTCATTAACTACTGCCTCATGTTGGTTGTCGAAATTTTGGTTATCCTCCTGCGTTATTTGGAATATTTCTGCCAGTAGGCCTTCTGCAATACTTCTTTCTCTTGGTCGTCATATATATATATTTTTTTATTCCTGTGCTTTATATATGAAGATGTATTAGTTTTGCTTCCCATCAGTCTTGAAACGGAGCTTCAAAATTGGTTTTGGATTATTGTACTGTATTTTTAATTAGGTCTTCCCAATTTTATGATATAATCTTGAGTTTTTATTGTACTAACTGTTCTTGTAGTGATGCATATCTTCTCATTAATGTGTTGTTCCTACCTGATATAATTGTATTTTGGTTGTAGTGCCACTGTAGTAGTTTAAACTTTGTGGAAGTGTGGTGTATTTAGTTATAAGAAGATGATTTTTTATAGCTTTCTCTATATCCTTGTTCCGTTTTTCAAGTTCTTCGTCTACTGTTTCTTTTGTTATTTCTATGTCATTTAAATTTCTTGTTGGTTGCCTACTCATTTTTCCTTCTATTTCATCTTTGAAGCTTTCCCAACTCGCTCTTTTTACATTTGGTTTTTCTAAGGATGGAATCATTAATGGATTTGTTGATAATGTAATTATTATTGGAATATGATCGGAGGAGGTTGCTGGTCCTTTTGTAATGGCAATATTGAGGTGAATTTTTTATTTCCTAATATCATATTTGGCTTTCCTTTTCTGTTATTTGCTACGGAAGTATCAAAATCAGGTCCTAAATGTATGATATGCTTTTTATTTATTAATCTGACTATTTCTTTACCTCTGTAATTAGATTGCCTATATCCAAATAGTTGGTGTCTGGCATTTAGATCCGCAATGAGATATGTTGGTTCTTTCCTGTTAATTTAACTACATTACATCTGGAAGTGGGAAATAATGTCCTTCAACGGTTTGTAAGCTGTAGCTATCACTATTTGTCCTTTGTTAGTTTGAATTTGGACTGCTAAAAGTCGTCTTGGAAGTCGTCTATTATTTTGTATCTAATATTATTCTTGATGATTGCTGTTGCTATTCCTTCAAAGGGTTCATCACCACAGTTTTGCCTGTAGGTAGTGTACCCAAACATTTTCATAGTTCATTTCGTTTCATCCCATGCTCATTGGCTAACATTATGTCAGGGTATTCTCTTCTTTATATGTTATATAATTCAAATTTCTCTTGTTTTCCAGATTTCACGCTATGTTGAATTATTTTGATTCTTCGCAGAGTTGAATCCATTCGAGTTACAGTGATCTAATATTTATGTGTTATTTTTCTTTCATATCTCTATTTTTCTGGTATTCTGGCTACTAGCGTAGTATCCTTTGATGCTGGAGTTAATCCTTGTGGATTCTGCAAATGGAGAACTGGAGAAATCTGAGAAGCTTTGTAGTGAGGCTTCTATTTCTTCTGTTAATTGATGCTGTGTTGTTTGTAAAGGCCTTATACGTCCTGAGGGAGGACTTGGTGAGTCTGAGTCCGAATTAGGCTCATTCCGGGTATAAAGTCTTCATCTGACGAGTCGCTTCTGAACCTGGTGCAGAGTTTTCTTCATATTGTGTGCAGTCTTACATATCCTGAGTTGTTTGAAATTCTTCTGCTTTGTTAGTATGGTTCTCTTGTCTTTTATTCCTTTTCATGCACTTGCTATCATGTTTATCGTTTCTTCAGAGAAATGTATTGTTGGTAAATTGTTATCTGCCAATATGCTGTTTATTGCTGAGGGGTAGAATCCTTCTTGACGCAGCCCCAGTTTTATTCCTAAATTTGTTGTTATCACAATTCTTGTCTCTTCTTGTATACTGCCTATATTGTTTTGGACGTTATTTGCATTAGACTGTTAATTCCCTGGACTAGTGGCTGTTACTCTACCGTAACTTCTTGTACCGTTGTTGGTAATGGACGTTGCATATCTGTTCGCTCTGATCTCTTGACTTTTTTTTTTTAATTAGATCCTTTCTCACTGGGCATTTTGCTGCTAAAGTTCGATGTTACTGATTGCAGTTAACACATTTCTTTGTACTGGTGAGCGGTAATTTGATCCCCGAATCATAAACCGGGTTCGGATTTGTCCGGGACTGATTTAGAAGTAAAATATTAAAAGACTGAGGCGTCGAGCTTTCTGTCTGCTGTGTAGTGCTTCTTGCAACCTCCACAAGACTTCATGTAATATATATATATTTTTACAAATATTACTGCTGTTCGCCCTCGTAACTTTTGATTGTAAAATATCAGCCTGACTGAGACCGGGAAAAAGACATTGTCTATATAGGTGCGTCTTCAATTCAAAACCTTAACGTCCGTTGGAGAAGGATAGGTAGCATTTAGCCATTTTTTCCCCTATAGGAAAAATTCCCATATCAGCCTTAAAAATAGGTGGTCCTAAGGCCCCTTTTTCCTTTCTACCTGTCTCATGGCGAATGTTTTGAAAACAAGAACGTGGACACCTGGTGTGACTGTTCTGACCTAGGCTCGGTCAGGGGAACGACAGAGAGAACCAAGCTTTGGAGAGATAACACGTCCAGTTGGACCTCTTCCCCCTTTCTTTGTCTATTATTCTATTAGTGAAGTGAAGAAACAATTGCAAGAACTCCACGTCGGTCGTTGATCCGCTGCAACGTTCGTCCTTAGGTAAAGTCGCCTTTTTGTTCAAAACTTAGCCCATTCTTTTATCCTTTGTTTTCTGTATTTCAAATTTCCTTTGTTCCCCCTTCAGCCACCACTTACGGTATATGTGTTCACGAAGTCTAGATTAAGTAAAATTATTTTATTGTTAGCTTCAACCCCATTATTCCAGTAAAATACCTAGGATTTAGGTAAGCAAAATCAGGTTAAATCTCGATGCTTTTGTATGCCTCAAGGTCCGAATGTTTGGAAGAACCGTTGCGTTTAAAATCAAATTCATCTCAAATATTCTTTGTTAAGGTTAATAACCCTTAACTGGCGACCTTTGGCTAATTAACGTCTGTCTTTGAGGTTAACTTTTGGCTTCAAGTGACAGGTTACGTGTAATCTTGGTTTGCAGGGCCGTAAAAATTACGTAAATTGAATAATACATGATCAACCAAGAACCCTCACACGTAACATTGGCGACCTTGCGTAGAATCTAAAGTACATTTTAGAGAAAGAATCTGGAGAAAAGGAAATTAAAATTACATTAATTCCAAAAAAATAAAAGTCAGATATCGAACTCCATTTCATTCTTCCAAACAAGGAACGAGGCATAATAATAAGCAGTAAAGAGAATAGTTAGTAACAAGTGTAGCGAGAATTAGCGTAGGAAGGGTGCGCGAGAGCAGAGAGTCATAATTTATAACGTCTAAGACAAGGACATTTTACCGTGTTCGGACCGCGGAGTCAAGTCGTTCAAGTAACGAATTAAAGGCCGAAAAAGCGAGCCCAGTTCATATACACAAAGTAATTTAGAAATCGCGTCGGCAATTCCGATCGTTATTGTTTGCATATAGCGGGAATCATTAAAAAAACCGTGTCAGTGAAGTGGCGAAACGAACGGAAATAGTAATTTTATCATAAAATACATTTTCAGTAAAGTAAATTTGGTCCGTTCCAAATCACGCAAATCTATTCCATTGTTTGCCGAGGATGTTTCACCGCCGAGAGAACTATAACAAAAGACACAAAGTTGTTTGGTAATTTAGTTTTCCATCCGTAACGTAAAACGCTATGCATGATTGGTATATTTAAAGTAAAATCTGGATACCTGCATTTGTTTCGTTGTTTGAATTTGTGCTAAAAAAAAAATACCCGCCATCTTGGATTCCTCTGCCGTGTTCAAGGGTTGTTTTGAAATTGTTTGAACTGTTTGTGAGAGACTGCCATTTTGGTGTTTCCTTCGCCGCCAGAGGTTGTTTTGAAATTTAGGCCTAACGGGATTTTCCGCCATCTTAAGACCTTGTTATTGTGACCTCTGCCTGAGACACTCTTGGCATATATTTTTTTTTTTAGAAGTTGAACCCACCTCCTAATATCTTAGCTAAAAAAAAAACCAAAAGATAATTTAGGCAGGGAAAGATAGGCCTTAGTTAGGAGTAATAACAAGTTCCTATACGAATACCTGCTATAAAAATCATATAAAGAAAATTTAAAATTTTACGATAAACTTTGTGACGTCGGCTCCCGGAAAATTAAGATAATAAAGTAATCCCTAAGGAAGCCAAGACGACGCATCTATATCATTTTATTAAGATCCATGCCATTGTGCATGTATAAAATCTTTGTTTACATGTTCTCAAGCAGCAAGAAATTAGCTGATTGAAAATCTCTCTCTCTCTCTCTCTCTCTCTCTCTCTCTCTCGTCATTCTCTCTCTCTCTCTCTCGTCATTCAAGTAAGCATTCCTAACCTAAGTGTACGTGACCCTCTTCAAAGAAAAAGAACGGCCGACACTAGGCTAATTAATTCGAATACAATAAACCAATTAAAAGAAAACACCTCTGTCCCACAATAGATGAGGACAAGTTAAGAGTAATTACAATACAGTGATAAACTGTCGGTCACGAGTGAGGCCTGCTATCCAGACCGAAGCCAACAGTAGTTTTCACCCTCTGAAAAAAAAAAAAAAGAAGGCCAGCACTGGGGCCGGTACTGGGACCAGCCACTCACGAGGATCTTTAAAAAAAAAAAAAAAAAAAAAAAAAAAAAACCCAAATTCACTTTATTCCACAGTGCCAATAATTTGCAGCACTCATCACTGGAATAGCTTACTCTCTCTCTCTCTCTCTCTCTCTCTTTACCTTCCCTTTCTCTCTCATTCGATTGTTGCACTCTGCAGGGGTGTAGAGTGCCTTTCCTCCCATATAGCCTAGTTGGACTCCAGTAGAGGGTCCCTAGGAACACATTGGCACCATAAGTGCCACTAAAGAAAACAAAGGGAACACAGAAGAGAAGGTTCTTCTGGGACCTAACCTGCACCAGTGCCTAGGGATACTGAGTGCCACCAGTGTGACCTGTACACGGCACACCAAACTACAGTGCCACCTTTTGAAAGGGTGCCACGTCATTGAAGAGACACTTCCTCGCTGCCCAAGTACGCCCAGTCGACCCGGTTAGACGCCCTTCCCCACCAGAACCATGGCAGCAGAGCATTATAAAACTTTCCTGGGGCTGGGGACGGCGGCAGGTCTCACCGGCTCGGAACTTACCACCTGGGTTAAGGAGCAAGTGGACGACTTGGCCAAGCGGAGAAGGAAGAAAGGAGAAGGAAGAAAGACTCGAGCAGAGGAAGTATGAAGCCGAGCAAAGGCATAGGTGTATGAAGAGGAAAGAGAAGAAAGAAGGAGACAGCATGAGTTAGCCTGCAAGGAAACTGAGTTAGCCCTAAAGGAGAAGGAGCTCGAGCTTGAGAGAGCGAAAATGGAGAATGCCGAAGCTATGGCTAGCCATCAAGCCTCCAGTCCTACACCTGCTGCATCAAACGCTCCATTTCGAGCATCAATTCCCTAGTCCCCAAGTGGACTGAGGACGAGCCAGAAGCATGGCTGGAGGAGATCGAGGCTCTTTTCGATAACTACAGCACCACGGAGACGGAGAGAGCCTTAATACTAGCCAAGCATATGGGGGAAAAGCCAAGGCAGCGCTTCGCTCACTGGAGAAGAGCCAGAGAGGCAACATGGCGGAAGTTCGTAGAGTCATTACCAAGGCCTACGAGATAACCCCAGAAAAATGGAGACAACGGTTCCGAGGTCTTGCCAAGGAAGTCGGCTGGTCTTGGACAGAATGGGCATGTCACAAAACCCAGTCCGGCACGCGCTGGTTCGACTCCTTGGCCTGCACGACGTTTGAGGATCTCTTCAATCGGACCATGCTAGAAGACCTTTTCCAATGTGTGCCAGGGCCCCTTGCAGTATATCTTAACGATAAACAGCCCACACTTATGGAAGCTTGTCGCATGGCTGATTCGTGGAAACCTTCAATCAGTCGCATAGCACCTCTCAGAAGTTTTAATCATCCTCCGGCCTACCTCTCGAACTCCACTCACTCAAGAATGGACTGCCTAGTAGGAAGACCATATGCAACTATTGCAAGAAGGGGGCCACGCTGAAGCTGAGTGCCGATACAAACTCGGCACTAATAAGCAGCCTAACCCTACCAGCCAGAACTCCGCTCCCGATTCATCTGCTCAGCCCTCTCCTCCAACAGTTACTGCAGGCCACCGAGCCCATCCAAAAGGCCCGTGCAGATCCTGTGGGGCTGCTAGCCACTACAATGCTGGATCTCCGGCCTGTCCACATCATGTCCCCACCACCAAATCTGTCAACCTAATCAGCACTTCATTTTCTGCTGCTGGTCCGCATCGGATCCTTTACCCCGAGAGACTGGAAACCCAGTTCATCTCGGTGGCCCCTCTTCAGAGCACTAGCCTGCCCGTGACCCTTCCGGTCACAGTAGACACTGCGGCAGACATTAGCCTGATCACTAGGGCCCAAGTGCCAGCCGGTGCCATGGTTGACGAAGAAACCCGGTGGGAAATGAAGTGGATAGAGGGCCACACCATCACCGTTCCACGGTCCAACTCCAGGTTATGACACCTTGGGGCACGATACCCCACCGCCTTGGCGTGGTAGGTGGAATTCGGCCCGGAGTGGCCTTCTTGTTGGGTCGGGGATCTTTCTGCGGAAGCCCGTCACCAACGCCACTCCGCAGCCGCGTTACCTCCTCCACGGAGGCCCCATCTAACACTCTCAATAGTGACAAACCTCCACCTTCCGCCCACCAAAGTGGTCCGCGGAAGGGGCACAGCCCAAACCATTTCAGGCCTAGCCCTCTCCAATCGCGAAGGGCTGGCCCACCAAGAGGTCCTCCTCCGCGAAGAGAGATTCAGGAGGAGCAGTACCGCTGCAGGACGTGCAAGCGGGCAGACCACTCCACAAATTGGGAGGGCTGCCCAAGCAAGCAACGCCCAGCGGACGCCCCCGAACAAAACTCTAGGAGAGGCTACGATCTCCTGCTGGGGCAGGAATCTCTGCCGCAGCCAAACCCAAGTCGTCCGAGAGGTATTGCACCTCTGGACCCCTTGTCAGGCATGCCTGACCCTCAACTGCTGCCAGTGCCACTTGCGAGCACTGAGCAGTGCCAGACTCCGTCCGTCCCGGACGTTGAGCTACCAATGGAAAAGGCCCCTATGCCGGGTCTAAATCATGAGGCGAATCCTCCTCCGGGAGATTTAGGATTCCCCATGCAGTTGATCATCGCGACTGGAGAGCCTCCAGCACCCGAAACTTCTTCTTTGCAAGAGTCTTCTTTGCAAATTTGACTCAGGATGAACCCTGGAGGATCGAAATGGTACCCCTTCCTTGGAAGACCAGGAACTGGCATCCTCGGACGCAGAAGTCGAGATCGCTCTCGCTCCGGTTGTCGCAGCAGCCGGAGTAGGGAGTCCTCCCGCAGCTTTTGCAGTTGCCCCTGACTTCGTGCCCGCGAGCCCTTCTGGCCTGTCCCCGAGTCGGTGCTCATCACCTGCTAGGCCAGCTACTGATAGGCCTTGGAGGAAACCGAAGAAGAAGAAGAAGGGGCGGAAGAGAGCCCAGTAGTTGCCGAGCTATACGCTCATCCTGGCACTAGTGCCCTCTCGGCACAGTGCCCTAACATCTAAGAGTGATCCTGGCCCCTTGCCCAGAGAAGGTAGCCAGTGTGATCTCTTTTTTATTTGTACCTAGCCTAGGCCACCTTAAAGCACGGTACATCAATTTAGTAACCTTGTTCCTTCCACTTACCACCGAGCCGCAGTAATCATGTAAGTAGCATAACTAATTTCAGTAATCTTAACTATTGTGAAACGAGCCACGATGCTCGTGACATTCACATGGCCTAAGACCTCAGTGAGGCACCCATTTATCATATGAGGCAACCCTCATGAATTAACTAGTAAATTTTAATTGTATTAAACATAAACCATGTTGTAATTTAGTTAGAATATTAACTCTTATGTTGGTGCTACGGTCGGGTTAGGATAGGTTAGGCTAGGGAATATCATAGAACGTACCACTAGGCTAGGTCTAAAACACATCATGATTGTAGGAGGTAGCCTATAATAACCGTGAGCACCTTCTAGTACTATTAGAATTAGGTTAAGTAGTGATTATAGCTCATATCCTATCTAGGGTTAGGTAGTTCTGTAGCTAGGTAGGCTAACCAGGACTAATCTGCTCAGGGGAAGGAGAGTAACCTGAAACGAGAGGCGAACAGCTTGCTTAGTATAGACCTTCACGCCCGAAAAGGGAGTGAAGGCCCTCTTAAAGGGGGAGCTTTTACAAATATTACTGCTGTTCGCCCTCGTAGAACATTTTTTGATTGTAAAAATATCAGCCTGACTGAGACAGGGAAAAGACATTGTCTATATAGGTGCGTCTTCAATTCAAACCTTAACGTCCGTTGGAGAAGGATAGGTAGCATTTAGCCATTTTTCCCTATACAAAAAATTCCCATATCAGCCTTAAAAATAGGTGGTCCTAAGGCCCTTTTTCCTTTCTACCTGTCTCATGGCGAATGTTTTGAAAACAAGAACGTGGACACCTGGTGTGACTGTTCTGACCTAGGCTCAGTCAGGAAGAGATCCAGAGAGAGAACCAAGCTTTCGGAGAGATAACACTTCCAGTTGGACCTCTTTCCCCTTTCTTTGTCTATTATTCTATTAGTGAAGTGAAGAAACAATTGCAAGAACTCCACGTCGGTCGTTGATCCGCACAACGTTCGTCCTCAAGGTAAAGTCGCTTTTGTTCAAAACTTCGCCCATTCTTTTATCCTTTGTTTTCTGTATTTCAATTTTCCTTTGTTCCCCCTTCAGCCACCACTTAGGTATATGTGTTCACGAAGTCTAGATTAAGTCAAATTATTTTATTGTTAGCTTCAACCCCATTATTCCAGTAAAATACCTAGGATTTAGGGTAAGCAAAATCAGGTTAAATCTCGATGCTTTTGTATGCCTCGCGTCCGAATGTTTGGAAGAACCGTTATGTTTAAAATCAAATTCATCTCAAATATTCTTTGTTAGCCCTGAACGGTTACCTGGCGAATTTGGCTAATTAACGTCTGTTTTGAGGTGGTTGTTAACTTTTACATCTGGCAGCGTGACTAATCTTGACACTTCTAGTAGCTGCAGTGTTTAGTATGACATGATACATGATCAGTTGTGTGGTCCAACTATCTCCATTAGTTTTTGCTCCTTGGCCCATTTAGGGGAGAATTTCTCCCAGTTACCAATTGCGTGTGTTGTGTCACCTGGGTGTTTTTCTCCCGGTATTACATTTTTGTTATAAATTGTGAAACCTATTCTAATATTTTTCAATCTTTTCAGGTATTATCAGGTAAAATATATTAAATAAAAGTGAGCCATGGCAAAACAAAAGCATACATATACACATGAAGAACTTGAGAAAGTAATGAACACTACTGGTTAACAGATTTAATTTCTGAAAGTGAAGAGTGATATTGATGAACTTGAAGCTGACTTATTGTATAAACAGTGGTAGCGATGTGGAATATTTATACCAGGAGATAGAGACAGCAGTGATGATGATGATGGGGAGGAGGTATGTGGTGTAAAAGGAAAAAACAAAAAGAAGGGGTGGTATTTACATCCACACCAAGCAACCGCCAAGATCTCAACTTCATTACCCCATCAACTCTTATATAGTTCCTACTTGCTTTGACCTCTGATGCAAGCCATGCCCCATCTAACTGCTGCCACTGGCAAAGGAAGAAGTTGCTGCCATATTTACAATATATGAAACGCCTTCCATCGTCACATTCAATACCAGCACGCTTAGCAGTGGGAGTCAGTTTAGGTGGAGTTGCCGGCCACAGTCCCAAGCAAGCATTAGGACACCAAGTAGGAACATAATCAGAGCTTCACGCCTGGCCCTGTTCCAGGGAGGCAAGGGATGCTGAATGTCACCTGAAGAAAGTATTCAGCTTGTTCCTCAATGATGAGATTGTCAACATTATTGTGAAGTGTACTAACCAGAAAATTGATGTACTTGCCCCAGGTATAGTCGACAGACAGCAACTTATGCGCACACCGAGCCAAAAGAAATAAAAGAGCACTGCTGGGTATCCTAGTCATCAGTGGTGAGAAAATGATGGGCAATATCCCCACCGAAGAAATGTGGAGCTTGGATGTAGGATGTTCTTTATATCAGTGGCTATGTCCGAGGCGCGATTCAAATTCCTCATAAGCTGTCTCAGATTTGTCGACCTTGAAACACGGGAAGCTCGGAAGAAAGATGACAAGTTTGCTATTTTTATGGGAGGTATGGGGCTTCTTCATTAGGAACTGTGGCCGACTTAATGTCCCCATGAGAACGGAAACAGTTGAGAGCAGTTATTGGGTTTAGAGGTCGATGCCCATTTAGGATGTATATACCTAATAAGCCAGCCAAGTATGGCATCAAGCTGGTCCTAATCAATGACAGCAAGACCAAGTACTTACTCGGTGATAGAAAGACACTGCACAGATGCAACAGGTGCACCAATGTGAAGTGCCCTGGCCACCTGTATCCTGTTTGTGGTGACTGCATGTAGCTGGTGAGTGTTATATATAATATACATATATATATATATATATATATATATATATATATATATATATATATATATATATATATATATATATATATATATAAATAAATGTAAAACAAATATAAATATAAGTTTCACATATATTATATGATGATGATGAAAATATAAATTATATATAGAGATATTCATTATTTGCCAACTAAAATAACCCTATTTCTTCTGTGTCACCCATACAGTTTGTGGCAGAGATAAGGGATAGGACTCAGCTAGGGCATGCTCCCTTCACCCAAGACTACACATGCAAGAGGATAAGAAGATAGGATTATTATTTTTTTTTGGCTAATTAATAAAGTTTTTTTTTAAATATCACTTTTTTGTTACTTTTTTGGAAGGGTTTTCTAATGTACTAATTAAATTGCAATTCTCATTTAAAACAGGGATAATGAAAGAAGAGGTGTATTTCCATTGTATATCTTCAAAATAAATGTTTTGGTTCATAAGTATTTTCCATTAATTATTTAATTTAGGTAAAATTCTCCTGGCTTACCTTCCACGTTAGCAAATTAGAGGGTAAGCTGTTCCAGGGTTAAGGTTAATAACCCTTAACTGAAGTTTTCCAGCTAATTAACGTCTGTCTTTGAGGTTAACTTTTGGCTTCAAGTGACAGGTTACGTGTAATCTTGGTTTGCAGAGGCTGTAAAAATTACGTAAATTGAATAATACATGATCAACCAAGAACCCTCACGTAACAATATAATATATATATATATATATATATATATATATATATATATATATATATATACGCCAGTGTGTGTGTGTGTGTGTATATATATATATATTTATATATTTGTATCCTTACACACACACACACATATATTGCACATATATATATATATATATATATATATATATATATATATATATATATATATATATATATATATATATATATATATATATATATATATATATATATATATATATATATATATATATATATATATATATATATTAAAGTCAGTGAGGTTGTCAGAAGCATTACACAGCATTTGTAATGCCGAGTTGGTATTTGCCAGTTTATTACTTTTGTTTTTTTATTTACGACGATTTTGTCCGAAACCGTTCGGGTTTGCGTACGAAATTACCTGAACAGGAGAGAGAGAGAGAGAGAGAGAGAGAGAGAGAGAGAGAGATTTATAGTATTAATGACCATAAAACGCCCCAAAAGGACACTCGGAAAACGCAGAGTTTTCCTCCCTGACACTGCAATGGTTCTCTCTCCCTTTTATGACCCAAATTCCTTCTGGTTCATTTCCCTTGATGTCTAAATCACGATGCATCCCTGGAGAGCCATCACGCCTGTAGAAGGGCGTCGCTTAACACCACCTGCCGCTTAAATATGATTTTATTAACTTGGCAAACTGCTTCGAAGCCCTGGTTATAGTCTAAGGCAAATGGCATTTACGCAGTATATGAATCGCGTGGCAATGGTAGCCTTGTACGGTAATGGATTTTAATTCTATTTCCTCCATTCACCGGCTGCTCCATTATTGAATGGGGATTGGAGCGTCCCTTTAAAAATGGAGTCCTTTAGATGAATGAGGATTTTTTGATCCCAGATTGAGTTGGGTCTGAGTTGTAGCTTATGGCGTTAGGTCTAACTGGTTCGACATTTTATTGCAAGCGTCGTTTGGTGAAATCATCAGCATTTACTTAAAAAAAAAAAAGAGTTTTATGAGCATATAGATATTTTGACCTTATATATGTTTTATATAAGAGTAAACGAGCGTCCGTTTGACCACATCAGTTGATGATCTTGTGAGGAATCGCGGGAATTGGCTTTGTCTCTTTCCTCAAGCATCTCCTCAAGTGATGATGTTCCTCACTTGGTTTCCTCACCCAGTTCTTTCTTCTTCTTCTTCTTATGTTCATGTAGTTCGACAGGCTTCCAGCTGCTCTCTCTCTCTCTTTCTATTTCTCTCTCTCTTGAGCAATGTCCCTAATAAAGGCATACTGTAGGTTTACGTCATATATCCATTCTGGTAATTTCACCCTTTAGAGACTTTTGTCTCGGAAATAATATAAAAATATTTTAAGAATCATACAAAGTAGTGAATTAAAATCATATTTCACTGAGAGAGAGAGAGAGAGAGAGAGAGAGAGAGAGAGAGAGAGAGAGATTCTCATGACCTATAGTTCACATAGGAAACAAGACATTGCAATTTGAAGCAAAAAGTCGCACCATATATCTTGAAGCAAGATGAAAGAAAATTCTCTGAGTAAAGAAAGTTACGCTATTTCTCGAATGTCAGTGAAACTTCAGAGGACTAGAAATGAGATAAAGTTTTCCTCTCTCTCTCTCTCTCTCCAAGGGTCACGCTTCCTCCAAAAAATGCGTCGAAGGGCACCAGACTCCGGCAGAAGAAGGGAGGGCCCAAAGTAGTTTACGGTGTACAGCGAAATTTTTCAAGACGCTTGAGAGAGAGAGAGAGAGAGAGAGAGAGAGAGAGGGGGATTGTTAAAAGGAAATCCGCATTGAAGGCGTTAGATGTAGTTCCTGAAGGCCAGAAATTTATTTCCTGGTTGCACAGAATTCCTTCCCTTGGCTATACCAGGAAGGAGTGCAATCCTTTAGGCCCCTTCTTGGGATCCTGGGATTCCTTTAGACCCAGCGCTGCTCCTGTCACGCTCCTGATGTTTGTGGTAGAGGTTCCTGAGGGTTGAGAATTTGGGAATAAGATAGATATATACATACATATATATATAATATATATATATATATATATATATATATATATATATATATATACATATATATATCATATATATATGCATATATGCATAGGTATATATTTATATATATATATATATATATATATATATATATATATATATATATATATATATATATATATATATATATATTTATATATTTGCATATATATATATATATATATATATATATATATATATATATATAATTTTTATTATAATTATTAAGTTATTTTAGCATTTTATTTAACATTGTAAAAATAAGTTTTGTATAACCCTGGTGATGGGAAAGGATTCCGAAACGTTGGTGTAAATAAAAAGGAGAAATGGTTTCTGGTCCTCTCGCTGTCTTATCTATTATTCGACACCAGAATCAAACATCTGAAGAATTTCCGCTGAACATTTTCTCGAATTATGGGAATGGGAACCAGTTTTTGGGAAGAATAAGTGACCCCCTCTGAGGTGTAGATGGAATTAGACATTTGAGGGCAAATGAATGAGAGAGGGAACACGACAACTGTACATAGTAACAACCCAGATGCTGGAAGGAAGAGGAAATAACTTGGATTTGTAACGCAAGAATTCGGGACTGAAAACGCCATGTTGTACATAATTATCTTTGGCAATGAAACAGTGACAGATATAATTTTTTCAAAGAATTTCATCGCAGCATATTCACAGACATTCATATCAAATGGTACCTAAAATATGGTCATTACTCTTATCATATCAATTTGTATGTGACATACTTGTAGCCTAATTTTGAAGGAGGCCTCATTTGAGCAAACATGGATAAGCAAAGCCTCTCTGCGAACAAGGAAACAACATCCACACGCACAAAGGAACATTAGTTTGAATCAGTTTAGAAAAACCAAGCGCATTTATTTCATAAACTATTCACATTCAGTTCGAGAGATATTCCACAAATGTCAAGGGAAAATAACGCATAAGTTTCAGCAGAATGGAAAACCTAAACGAAGATGTAAAACTTTACGCAAAGTGGTAAAATAACTCTTAACTTCTGAAAGCACAAAATTACATTTCAGTTGCAAAGAAGCAAGGCTAAACATAATTGTCCCGGCTGGTTGAAATTTTAATATGTTCGCCAGGATAATTTTGTAAGAGACAAACGTAGAAAAATTATATATTTTTTGGTTTATACACTGTTTTGATTTGATTGTATGTGTAATTTATGTATATGAAAGTATATATATATATATATATATATAATATATATATATATATATATATCAATATATTAAAAATATAAATATATATTAAATATATGTATATATATATATATATATATATATATTTAATATAAAATATATATATATATATATATATATATATGTTTATAAATACACACATACATACACGACAAATACAAAACAGTCTATAAGCTAGAAAATATAAATATATATAAATATATATATATATATATATATATATATATATATATATATATATATATATATATATATATATATATATATATATATTGTTACATGTTGGTTCTTGGCTGATCAAGTTATTGTTTAATTTATGTAAAGTTTGACAGTTTGGCCCTGCATGCCAAGAATCACGTAACCTGTCACTTGAAGCCACGAATTAACCTCAAAGACAGACGTTAATTAACCAAAGGTCGCCAGTTAAGGTAATTAGCCTTAACAAAGAATATTCAAGGAATAAAGACTTTATGATAAACGTCCCAACGTGGACGCAGAAAAAAATCTCTACTTGTTAAGGGATCGGCCGGTTTCCGACTTTTTAACGACAGGTTGTTGATATATAGGGGTTTGTTAAAGGATATTGTGTGGAACTCTGGGAAAAAATTTTTGTTCAGTGACCTTAGGTTTTGTGACGCCAGAGCATTTTTCGGCCAAAATGGTTATTTTCAAAATGCATCTCCTCCTTTGCTTTTTTTGGTTTAAAGGGATGAGATTTGAACCACGTATAAAACACATGTGGACCTTCGATACAAAGCCGGGGATTTTGATTTTTCAATTATTTTTCGAGATATGAATTTTTTTTTTATGAAATTTTCCCGGAAAAATTACAGAAAAAAATTGCCAAAAATCAGAAACTCAAAATATTAAAATCCCTCGGCTTTGTTTTAATCTACCATGTTTCCCATGTTATATTTAAAATTTCATTTAGATTGGTCCAATACTAAGGGAGGAGATGCATTTTAAAGGCAGAAAAACTTATGTTTTGAGAAACGGGCCTTCAAAGTTTTAGTTACATAAAAAAGTAAAAGGGACTTCAAAGACTGTGTTACAATTAATTCCATGGTTTTAATTTTTATTTTTGGGTATTAATTAATGCAAAATGATTATAAATAAGAATATTAATTGATTATTTATGTGCCTAAGACACATTCTTATAAATTTTAGGTTCCTGGTCCCCGTCTGATCTTGCTGCAAGGTATTACTCTAGGGTATCATAGTTGCCTACACTTTTTATTAGTGTCTCGAATCCATCCCTTGCCAAATGGATCCTGGGAATTACTTTACATTCACAATTAGGGATTCGTGATTCAAGTAATTCATCAAGTCTTGCTTCACTTATTATGATCATTTTATTTTCAGGATCGTCTATAATATCAGCCTCCGAGCTACTGCTTTCTTTTTCTAAAATATCTTTGCCCTTTGGTAGTGACGAACAAATAAAAAGGCGTTTAGGGGTGGATGTGGTTGGTCTCTGGTCAGCAGAGATCGCTGCCTGCGCCGTTTGATGGGCGACAGCTCTCTCTCTCCGTCGCTCCATTCCCCTCTATGGCACTAATTTCTTGAACTCTTTCTTCTACTTCTCGCGTGGACTTTTCCACTTGGCTTTTTGCATTCTAGAAGCATGAAGTGAACTCTTGGACCTTTTAGGCACGGTGAAAAACAAAACACCGCAGAAAATATAGAGTTCAGTCAAGGCTAGCGAGCATGAAAAACGTGTCCTTCTAGCTTGGAAGTTTATAGGCAACTCGGCCACAGTCGGCGTCATGGTATTATGACGTGTGCGTTGTCATGGCTAGGAATAACTAAAAAGGTGCCGAGTAGGATATTATTGACATTATACATTTCATTTCAAAGGAAGTAATATATATCGCAAAAACTATACCAGACTAAATCATTTGCGCTACTGGTGTTTTATGGGTATATAGTTATTGTTACATTTTAGGCCATAACTAGAGAAATACGGCAAATTTTAGCATAATATTTCGTGGACACATTCTTGAACCCTATACGAAGCCATAGAATTTTTTTCAGCAAATCGAATTTTTAAAGATTATTGGGTCTTTTTAGGCGGCCGATCCCTTAAGACGGTATTAAATACAAAACAGCACAACAGTCTTCCAAACAGTGAACGCTGGGCATAACGAATACCAGAGTATTAAAATGAATTGCTTGCCTAAATCCCTGAGACTTACTGTGATAATTCGGCTAACGCTAAACAATATAGTGATTTGGCTTAATCTTAGACTTCATACAAGCATATCCCGTAAGTGGTGGCTGGAGGATGAAACAAAGGAAACGGAAATACAGAAAAGTTATTAGTCAATCGACGAAGCTTGAACAAGAATCGTTTTACCTTTGAACGTCGAGTCGTTTGCGCATACAACGGACACTCGGAAGTCTTGATACTAGCAGTCTTCCCAATTCACTAATTAATATAGATGTAGGAGCAAAAGTGGTGTAAAGGGACAAAGGACACCCTTCCGGCACGTTACACGGCGTACGCTCTCGTTCACGGCCTGTCTCTCTCTCACCTCGCTCGCGTTCCCGCAAGGTGACTGGCTGCATCTTTACACGGCGCCCCAGGCACTCTGACCTTGACAAAGACATCGCCGAATGCGTAGGGTAAAGGGAAAGATGGCTTAAGACCACCATTACTAGAGATTATTGAGTGAAAACCCTCTCTGAGGTTTAGGTCCCTAATGCCATAGGCATATTTTGTTTTTTGAACTACCCAGCCTATTCCTGCCTATGCGAGGACGCCGTCTGTCTCTGCTGTGATCGTTATTTTGAATTGCCTGGCCTACCTGCGGGACAGAGATGTTCTCTGTTGAGGTCAATCTGACTAATATTCCTACACATAAATACATCGAGGGCGAACAGCAGTAATATTTATAATATTTATAAATATATATATATATATATATATATATATATATATATATATATATATATATATATATATATATATATATATATATATATATATTCTAAAAACCTCGAATGAATTGAAAAAGACCTGAAACGCCCTAATCTCGTGCGCTTGAAGATGCAACTTTGCTTTGGAAACCGAGATTCCCCCGATCATAAACTTCAAAATCATCTCGACAGTATGAATGTATATTCTCATGACTATGAAATATTCCTTCGCTATAAAATCTAAATACGATCGTGAATAACAAATCTATATTGACGATTTTTTTTTACTTTTTATAAAATAGTTATTTATTCTGAATTTGGTCTCATTGAA